>NC_081346.1:58291660-58315387 GCF_029784015.1 Lycium ferocissimum | reverse complement strand
ACCACTATTTACAAACTCACAAACCCCAACAAGTGCAACAAATACACGAAACTACAATAAAACAAACAACATTCAAGAAAAACCCATGCTCTTCTTCATCTTCTCTAACCAAAATCATCATTTTCACACTCTGATTTCAAAACCCTAACTGTTGAACCAAGTGAAAAAAAAAAAAGTTTACCTGAGAATGAATAGAGAAGCAACAGCAATGGAGAGAGAGAGAAATGAGCAGCAGCAGCAGCAATGGAGAGAGAGGAATGAACAGCAACAATGGTGGTCACCGGTTTTTTGCAGAACGGAGAGAGAGAGAGAGACAGGACTGGAACCGCTTTTTTTTTTTTTTGAAATAAGATGAACAAGTAGTTGGGATCGTGGGGGGGAGTGGGTTGGATGGAGTTTTTGTATAATGTGTGTGGGTTGGAAGAAGTTTTTGTATAATGTGTATGGGCTTTTGTGTATTTTGTAAAAGATTATAAGTTTTAAAAATTATAATTCAGTCCCAATTTTAGTTAATCACATTTTTAAGACAAGTTTGACCTTGGCTGGTCAAACTTGTCACCATTTCTAATTATCAGACTTTTTTGTCACCAAAACTTAAATCTTCCATGTTTCTTTAAGGGGACGTATGGGGAATTAAGGAAATGTTAGTTGGGTGTTTTGTCTAAGAAATGAAATGTACGTGAACAACACCATTTGGTACAACAGCCTTAAAGCTGATAATTACTGAAATTCTGAAAAAGCCCCTGAAGCCGGCATGACGACGATCCACTTCTGAAACTCATGTTTCTATTTAGTTAAAATAAGGAGAATATATCAAGGATCAAAACAAAATAACCACAATATATTAAAGACCGTTTTGATCACGCCGCAATATATTAAAGACCATTTTGATAACGCGATATAGTAAAACAACGCCGAGTAAATTTTCCCTCCTTACATCTATTGGACCTCAATTACCCTTAACGTTAATTTTCGAGCTAAAAATTCTGCAGCGTACAATTGACATTTTTAATCTTTCATCTTTTCCGTTCTTCTCTTAATCTTTAATTTCATCAAGAATATTATAGTGTTTTCAATTTTTGAAACCTCGGAATTATTGTTGGGGAGGGGGGTCGGGGGGGGGGGGGGGCTTCGGAGTTAATGGTTGATTTATGTTAAAATTGTTTGAGTGTTGATTATTAGATCCCCGTTATTCGAGAGTGTTCTCAGTGTATACCAAGGTATATGTGCAACTTGTTAAGATCATGAGTTGGCACAAAAGTAAGAAAAGAACTATTACAATATCTCTAATCAGTACCCATGAAATATGAATAAATATGATAGGATGAAAAAGGAACTTCATTCATTATTTTTTTGGAAAAAAAACTCTATCATATCTCTCTATTGTGTATGAAGTTTATGATTTCCATTGGTGTAAATCAAATCACCCGGATTTAAGATAATAAGAAAATTGTGCTTAAATTATTAGTTCAAACACTAATTTAGTGATTTTGCTTTTAGAAATCTCAAAACTCCATTTTTCATCCTTAGAAAGTGATGAAAAAGACAAAAAGGGTCTACTTGATTTGTTTAAAAAAAAAAAAAAAATTGGTGATTGGGGATCATTTGTCTTGGTGTTTGAAGGTTTTATTTCAGATTTTGAAGCAAATTTGGGGTGGTTTTGATTGAAATTAGAATTGTAAATTCGAATAATACCTTGTGGAACAACACATCCAAAACATATCAATCCGGTAAAATTTGTGAACAATTTAACAAGATAAATAGCATGGAGATAGAACCAAGTGGATGATTATTATAATTTCAAGATTGGAGGTTTGTTGGAAAAGAGGAGATTTTTGTGGGATTTCGAGGTAATTCAACAACACATGATGTAAACAGTTACAAGCCTTGACAGTCCGGTTGGATTTCAAAGAACTCAACAACACAAGTTATAAAATATTAAATGTAAATCTTAACAATCTAGTAGGACTTTAATGAAATTCAACAACACGTGTTATAAGTAGTTACAACTTACAAGTGAACCTTGACAATCCTAGTGTTCGAAAGATGATTCATTTGACACTATATATCTGACGGACTTATGCAATAAAGAAGAGGTGAACGAATAAGATAATGTAGCATTTCACTTTATATCACATACATTTACATATTGATTCTCTTGCAATAAAATGGCTAAGAATAAAATTAAGTTTAGTGCCCAAACACGAGCAAAAACAAAACTCAATTTAAAAAGCCAATCATGGATTTGAGATACTAAGTCAAGCAAGCTCAATACAAATGCCAAAATCCAAAGCAAGAAAGAAAGGAAAAACACGTGGTGCAAAGAATTATCCAACATATATTGACAGCCCAACACTACAAAATTATTTACAAAAAATGTGAGTAAACAATGCCAGTATTAAAGAATTGTTCAAACTTGCAAATTTAGTCCTTTGTTTTGAGAAGAATGATATCTCAGCTATATATTCACCAAGATTACATACAACTAGGAGATCTCTGCTGAAAAGTCGGTTAAAAACAGTCCGAGTTTGGAATTCAAATTACGACAAGCATTCTAGAGAAGCAACTAAAGCAATCCCATTACAATTTCATAACCATGGCAATTCCGAACTAATCATCGAAATCCCGCACTTTTAGCTATCTGGAAGGGGTTCAATATATAAGTTATAACAAAATTAGCAATACAAAATCTAATTTTCCGTACAAACTTTTGCATAACTTATGTAGAATTTAAGTTATCCAAAGGTTAATACCAAATGCCAAACAATGCATTAATTATACGGAGATCATATTAGTTATGTAGGTTTTATACGAAAAACGAACGTTCAAGTAATAAGGAATTTTATACAGACACTAAAATTTCTTATACTTCAAACAATACGTCCCCTGATAGTTTAAAGACTTCATGATTATCCATAGGAATAACTAGTAAAGGTATAATTCGAATGAATACTAGCAGAGGAGGATGCAACCTTTGTTCAACGGATTCAATTAGACTCAGTTTTATCGATCACATGAAACTGAGGAAAGTGAAAGACATAGCCAATCAGGAAAACAGACAAGAGGAGTAGAGACATACCCAATCAGGGTCTCTAAGAACGAAACGAAAAGTCACCATTATGTATGATTCCATGTCTCCAGATTAAAACCGTCTCAATTCACCAATCTGAATACGAAAAGAAAAGTCACAATTATACATCTGCAATCTTGTAAGCTCAAGTTCATTACGTAAAAGGCTGCAAGAGTATTAGTTAGACCTCTCCAAAACGTGAAATAGGTGAAAATGAGACAGTGACACTCTAACAAAGTAGCAAGCAAACACATCTTTGAGAGCCATCAACCTCTCATCAATTTATGTTATCATTGGACGAAGTCAAAGAGTGCACTGAACTAAATTTGGCAATTTGATATACATGGAAATAGGTTTTATTAAAGTATACAAAGATGGCTGTATTTATTAGTAAAAACAGGAAATCAATAACAATACTTGGATTGGGAGTATGATGCAACCTCCTCGAGAAATATCATTTTAGAAAATGAGCATAACCCCCCCCCCCCTCCAACCCCAATCACTATACAATTAAAATAGTACAAAGGCCGGGGGCTTGGGAGAAGGTAAATGTAGCCGACTTTCTTGATCTTTCACCTAAGTTGTGTCCTGAAAAACACCGGTGAGTTACGTTTAGTTGATTGCGTTATCTTCTAATTGTTATTGGGGTATTTTCACGGTACTCTAATGCAAAAACATTATCACCATTTTTCTTTGCGAAGTCGGAAACAAGCTCCTTACCTTCACATGGTAGGGGTAAGGTTTGCCTACACTCTATCCTCCCGGACCCCACCTGGTGGGATTATACTGGTATATTGTGTGTTTGTTTTCTTTGCAGAGTCGAGGTGAAATTAATTGTGTACCTCTTGAAACTATCATTCAGTTTCCTTCTTTTTGTCTGTCCTTTGAAATACCAAAAGTTAAATCTTGTAACTTGAAAGCCTTCACCTGCAGCCAGTGAGGTCAATTGTCTTAAGGAGCTTCCATCTACTACAGTGATTTATGATTTGTTATCTCACTTTTATGCATTGGATAAAGGACAAAAAGGATTCGGCAGTATGTTCTAAAATTTGTTTTTCACTTTACATGTGAAAAATCAGGAAAGTTTGGTCAAATTACTTCAATTAAATGTAACTTAAATTTCAAACAAACAGGATAATAATCAATCTTCTAAAGATGTGTTTTCTTTTCCCAGCTTAAGTTTATTTTTCTGAAACTTTGAAGAAGAAAAAAATGAGAAAAAAGACATCTTTAGAAAACTTGCAATGAGCAATTAAATTTACTTTATAGTAATCAAACTTGCAATTAGCAAGAGGATTCCCTTCTGGTCTGTCTCAACTCTCAAACTTACTTGCACTTGGCTTTGATGTTTGAGTAATTGCTCCCTCATTACACCTTCTTTGTTTTGAATATCTGATTGGATAGATGCTTCCTACATCAAAGAACCATGAAATTACTGGTAAAAATACTAATGAACACAAGAATTCTCAAGATATTTTCAAGGCTAACCTCGATTTTCTCCTTTCAGTGACAAATTTTTGCTAGCAAAGGAAGAGCTTTCTTAAGATCCAATCAAAATCATGCGTGCTTGTTGGTGAAATGAGAGCAGCTAGTCTCATATGTCCCTCCTATCTTTCTCTGTTTGTTTCTATTTCTCTTTCTTTTTCTCTTTCTCTTTCTTGAAGCATCGTCCATTTCCTTGATGGGCTATCACAAACTCTAGTCAGCTCAACATTTTGAGATTCATTTTCCTTTTGAACTGCCATTGCCGCTTGATCCACCTCAACATCTTTATTCTTATTGCTCAAGTGTAGTCCCTTGTCTGTTGTATGTTATGCTTAGCAGACGCTTGCAAATGTCTAGAAGTGTGTGATGGCTCTGGTTGCTCAAGTACCATGGAGAAGCCAATTTCAGTAGTCACTGCAGTATTTTTACTTTCATACTCCAGGCGAATTCCACAGCATAGTTCGTCCCTGTACACTGAAGATACTTCAAACAGTTAGTAATCATTTGGGTTCTTCCCTTCTTTATTGTCAGAAGTGTGCCACAATGTTTCAAATGGTATGTAGATGAAACACATAGCAGCTCGCGCCAACATTCAGGGTGGTTATACTTCAAGGAGTGTTTTCTTTTAGGCTCAGATTTGTAGACCAATAAAGCTATTAATGACACATCCTCTTCATCACATATTGAAAAAACCATGAATTTATCGTTATAACAAGAAGGGTCCAGTTCAATTGAGATCTCTTTTTGATTTATAAACTGATAATCGAGTAAGTCTGAAATTCTAACTTTGGGAAACGAAATGAAAACACAATCCCTTTGGTGGAAGTCACACTGCAACAGAAATTATTATTAATAGAAATCAATTTGTCAAGAATATTCAACATTCATATATCTGAGGGAGAGATAAAAACCTGGATACACATCCTGAGAAAATGTTGTAACAACTTCAACACATTAACTTGGCAAGTTGAGACAATTTCGTATTCGGATTTTTCATGACCATGCCATGATATTGAGATCTTTCGGAAGAGAACACACTTAATTACTAGATCTCTGATGCTCTTCGATGCTCTTCAAGGCTAAATGATAACCTGCAAATAGCTCCCTTAAATTTGGTCTCCTGGAAGTTCATTAATATTCTGACAAAATTGCACGTCTAGGCTTTTAAGCCGTAAGAGTTCTTTGATGCTTTTGGGTAAACAAGAAATATTGCTTCCACTTAAATTCAACTCTTCCAAAAAGTGCAAAGATCCTAAATCCTCATGAAGTCCACCCAATATATTGCGATTTCTAAGATGAAGAAATCTCAAGAAGGATAAACCTGATAGTTGATGCAAAAAGAGCTGGAGGAATGTTGAAGTTGTTCAAGTGAGAATCTTAAATCCATTAGTTTGGTAAGCTTGGTGATGGAGAGAGGTGGTTGGGAGATTGCAGTTTCACTTGCATTAAGTAACCATAACTCTTGCAGATCGTCAATGTTTTCTGGAAGCTTCTCTAGCTTTTTGCAGCCATGAAGATAAAGACTTTGAAGATTCTTCAAATTACAGAGGCTGTTTGGTAGACTTACAAGATCTTCACAACCTCTCAGATAGAGGTGAGTGAGACTGCTCAGATTCCCAATAGATAAATGCAGTTCTCTTATCCCAGTAGATTCTATGGTAACATATTCTAAGCTATGCATATCTCCGTTGATTTCTAGTTTTTAGGCAATTATATATCTTGAGTTCTTGAGGGGATTCCATCTTAATAGAGCTAGGAATTAAGCATCTTTAAGCTCTCACATTTATCTACCCTTAACCGATGGAGCTTCTTTTGAACTCCAAGAAATATGGGGAGCTCTACCAATCCAGAACATTTGTATGTATAAAGACGTTCCAATTCAAAAAGGTTGTTTGGCAGCGCTGCAAGTTTATTGCAATCTGAAATATAGATATATCCAAGATTACAAATAGTGTCTGGAATACTTTCAAGAACTTCACAACCATCCAATTTCAAATAACTAAGGGCGCTGAGAAACGGGGTAAGCTTCTTATCCGAGGGGATCCTTCATTGAGTTCTAATAAGCGCCGCATATCTCCACAGATTTCTGGAAATTCTTCTAAACTTGTGCACCAATGGAGGTTGAGAGTCTCAAGAGATTCCATGGTAACAAATTTTGGAAGCTTCTTAAGTTTTTCACAACCAGACAAATCTAATTATGTAAGCATTCTACAATGTCCAAGAGAGGGATAGACCTCTTCCAAATTCATACAGCCCCATAACTCTAGTGTCTCCAAGTTTGGCATATCACCAGGATTAGGTTTTTTCTTAACCAACGGCTCCAGCTGAGATTAAAGTGCTTCAAGTTGCTCAATTTCTGTTTGCATTATATATGCTCAATTTCTGTTTGCATTATATATATATATATATATATATATATATATATATATATATATATATATATATATATATATATATATATATATATATATATATATATATATATATATATATATATATGAAATAAGCAACCCTATTTTATGTGTAAAAAATAAAGAGAAGAGAACCCCACCAATTCTGGAAACTTCTTAAGTTTGCCACAATCCCTCAAATCCAATTTTGTGAGTACTTTGCAATGTCCAAGAGAGGGATGGACCTCTTCCAAATTCTCACAATTCTGTAAAATTAGTGTCTCCAAGTTTGGCATATCACCAAAATTCAGGATTTTTTTAACCAGAAGCTCTCCCTGAGATCCAAATGCTTCAAGTTGCTCAATTTAAGTTAAAAATACAAAATATAAAACATAATGCTCCTGTGAAACACCAGTTAGCTTATGTAGTACACCAAGTAGAAGTATGTGCTTCTATTTTGTGGGGGAAAAATAAAGAGGAGAAAGTTGTTACAGAATTGATAGAAAAGTTTTGTTTTCAGAATGCTAATGTGGAAAAGAGTTTTCAGCTTTGTTTTTTAAATACATAATTGTCTTAACATCCAATTATATATTTCTTCTCTTTTAATTTAACAATGAAAATAAAACCACTTTAATATCGTATTTTCTATTCAGATTTTACTTTTTAAAAATATTGAAAATTAAATATTGATAGGGCTTATGCCGTGAGGGAGTCCCCTCAAAGCTTGCAAGTTCTTTATTAGGTAGATAAAATTGCAAGGAGTAAATTATACACAACAAGAAGTTCATATTCAAGATGTTCTACAATTTTGACAATTTGACTGGAATTATTCTTCCATTATTTTGTACGAGAACTTCGCAACGAATTCCAGTTGATATCAATTTCTTAAAATTTTGGAAATCCAAAATTAAAAATATTTGATATGAAAAATGTTTCTTTACAATTCTCTGTGATAAAGTACTTCATTTTTTATCGTGAATGTCAACTTAGTTCAATTCCACCTAATTATTTTGAAAATTTAGCTGCGAAAAGAAAGCTGATGAGAGAGAGGGAGAGGTTATATGTTTGGTTTTGTAATAAAGTTTGTATTTGTAAGTGTAAAGTTAACTTTCAACTGAGCGATTAGCAAAAAAAAAAAAGGGTGTTAATTGTGGATATCAGAACATTTATTTAATGTAGCATTTAAAGCCCGGACTAATTAATTTATGTGCATTGACCTATCAAGACATTTATTTCAAGCTCCTCATTACGTAAATTATAATTAGAAGATGTAAATTACACAAAATCAAGTTTATACACAAGATGTTCTATAATTGTAACAATTTGCTCAGAATTATTATTCCATCAGTTTGTACGACAACTTTGCAACAAATCACCATGTGATATCTAATATTTGAAAATTTAAAATTGATTAAAAGTATTTGTATAGGAAACAAATGTAGATATACTTGCTCTATGGTTCCATCCTTTTGTCGTTTGAAATTTAAAGCAATAATAATATGGATGGATGGAAATTATGAATGTTGGTATCATACTAAGATGGTATCCTGGAAGACTGCTTCAGTCTCTCTCTTAGTCCTCCATGATACCATCACAATATATATATATATATATATATTTGTGATGGTATCATGGAGGACTGCTTCAGTCCTTCAATGACACACTCCTAAGTAAAGGTTTTAACGTAAAAGCTACAACACACAGAGAAAAAAATGAATACATTTAAGAACTGTAGCATAAAAACCCCATCCTTTCAGTAGGACTTCATCATATATTCAACATAACTGCCCTATTGTACTACTTACAACCCTGCCGTCTCGGCATAATTTCCTCATAAGCAACAACATGTGTGAACTATTGTTTCTCCCAGGACACAACTAGACAAATGCCCAAATCTATAGATAGTTTCGATATGTACTAAGTAAATTGCGCAAGGATACATTCAACAATATAGCAGAAAAGAGACATACCTTTGTATCACGTTATCATGAAAAGCATAGGGACTGTAATTTATATATTGTTGTTATAAGTACGTGTGTGCGTTTTGATGATTGACAAAGCGAATGAACCAAGCAAGTACTGCAAAACATGTTCTACCTCAGAAGACAGGCGCAGTGAACAGATCAGAGACAGTTGCGAGACAAGGTCGAATGAAACAGGTCTATGGACATGTTCCATCTCAAACAATGAGACGATTCAGAGATGGATGAACTAGGTGCTTGAATTGGGTCCAAGAATGTGTTCCAGTTCAGAGTCTTGCTGCAAGAAGGATTTGTGATTTATGGTAAAGACTTGGCGGACAAGTTGCAGGATTTCTTGCCATAATTACCAACATACTTCAGACTCCTATAAGGACACTGAAGCCTCGTGAATGCAGGATTTCTTGCTATAATTATCAAGATATTTCAGAGTCCTACAAGGACACTGAAGCTGCGTGAAAGCAAGAATCCCAAGTTAATTCAAACCCTAACTCTCACAATAGGTCTTACCATGTAGGGATTGAGTTCAGCCGACTTGATGCAAACCTAGTGCTATATATATCCAAGTCTTGCCATGAAGAACAGTTACACACTCACAAAAAGAGAAAATCAGAATATTGAACAAACCTTGTCAATGCAATAATTGAGAGAGTTTTGATTACAGAATTAAGTGTGACCTAATACAATGAAGAAGATTGAAGAATTTGTTTCAATTTGTTTCATAGAGTTTATGTGTTGCAGTTCTTGAGTCTAGAATCTTGTATTAGGAGTGGTTATCGAGTTGTACCTTTATCAGCTTTCATAGAAGCAATATTCATAGGTATAAACATTGGTCAAATTCAACTTCAAGTTGGGATAACTTGAAGCGGGCTCATTAGTCTAGGGAGATCAGTGAAATATGAATTAGAGTTTATCTCCTAGGTTACAGAGTTTATGGCAATGAAGATTAGAATTCTCATTCTAATATTGGTTAGCTCTTTTATAATACTCCCTCTATTTCAAAATGTTTGTCTTACTTTCCCTTTTAGTCTGTTTCATAAAGATGTCTTTTTTTCTTTTTTGACAACTCTTTAATTTTAACTTTCCACATAACATGTTTAAGACCACATGATTAAACGACATTTTGATACATTCCACATATATTTAATTAACAACCACAAATTTAAAAGTCTTCTTTAGTTTCTTAAATTTTGTGTCAAGTCAAAGCCATACAAACATTTTGAAATGGATGAAGTAGTAATTATTAATCACACAAATAGCTAGTAGTCTCACTGAAATCCTTGAATATCTGTCACACTACGAGAGCCTTCTATTAAAAAATTACATAGACTTGAGCACGATACAAATGTTTTTATTTGTAAATAATAGACTTGAGCACGATACGAATGTTTTTATTAGTAAATAACATTTTTTTTTTGTTTTATATATATACACACACACACACACAAACACACACACTACAAGGATCCTACATGCCCTGGCAGATGCGCCATTGTTTGAACATCATCAAAATTTACATATCTATCAAAAACAGTTCCTGTTTTGTCATCCCAAAAAGCCTTATTCACAAAAAAAGGAGGAACTACATGGACCTTACGGCACCAAAAAGCTTTTGTTTAGCACCTTCTTTAGCTAGTAAGTCTGCCACCCTGTTCTGCTCACGGTATATATGTTTTAGTTCCGGACGGCCTAGCTTGTGCATGAACAACCTGCATTCAGAAATAATGGAATTGTAAGGAGTGTATCCATTCTTTTAGCATGTTAATTACCTCCGTGAATCATAGTTGATTTCCAAAGGTTGTAGATTGTGTTCATTTGCTAGTCGGAAACCCTGCAAAATAGCTGTTAGTTCTGCATAAGTACTCGTAGTGTTCGGGAGTCCTTTGATAAAATCCACTCCCTAGTCACCCATGTTTGTTCGAATAACCCCTCCTATCCCTCGTACTCCTGGATTCCTTAAACAAGATCCATCAGTATTAAGTTTAAAAGTACCATTATCAGGGGGTTCCTATTTTAGGGAAATTTTTATTCTCCTATGCTCAGTGTTTAAAAGCTGTGTAAGTTGAGTGTATTCAATAGATTTTCCATAGGAGCTCTCAAACTTTGGTTGGTCATTTTTCCCATTGAAGAGGTTGGCATTCCTATTAAGCCAGATTTCCCATAAGCAGAAAGGAATAAAGGTATTCCAATTCAAAAGATGATTATACTTTTCCTTCTTAAGGAGAGGCCAACTATTAAAGAATTTATTGCTGCTATTAAAGATATCAGTGTTAGTGTTAGCATTGGTACAATGGTGAACAACAAAATTCCAGAAATTTGTTTTAGCACTACATTTAAAGAAGATTTAGTTCAGATTTTCACTAGGGTGTTACAGTACTTGCACTGAGGGTTAATATTAAGCCCAATATAATGGATATAGGAGCTAGTAGGTAGTTTGTTGTGGTTCATAAGCCAAAGGAAGAATTTAATCTTGTTGGGCACTTTAAGTTTCCAAATCTAGTGGAGTTTGAGGTTATCTCTGTCACTGCAACTAGGTGACTTACTATCTATGAGGTTATAGGCAGTCTTAGAGGAGAATTCCCCATTAGTAGTCAGCTTCCAATAGTTATCATCTTCTTCATTACTATTGGAGGGTATAAAGGTGTTAGAGATGAGGAGCTTAATTTGAGGTGGAAGATCAAAGGAGGAATTTAGTCCATTTCTAATGTCACTCACCTTGAGATGTTCTTCCTCTCTATTTAGGGGGCCTTGGATGGTTTCTCTAAGAGGGGAGCTATTTTGGATCCACCTATCATGCCAAAAACTAACTTTATTACTTTAGTAGCCACCTATTGAGTAGCCTTCCTACAGGTCTGATATCCCTCTAAAATATTCCTCCAGGTTCTGGAATGCTGTCTCCTTTGATTGGTTCTGCAGTTCTTAGCAATTAGAATAGAATCCCACAAGGAGTCAGGCTTTTTCAGGAGTCTCCAAGTTAGGGCAGTATGCATGGTCTTGTTTTTTACCTCAGCCTTGTGAATTTCTAACAACCCTTCATACTTAGGCTTTGTCACTGTATCCCATCCCACCATATGCATTTTCTTCTTTTCAGTAGTGGTTTCCTAGATAAAATTCCTTTAAACTCTATTTATAAGGTGGTGGGTTCTACTAGGCAGCTTAATATATTGCATGAGATGGTTGGGGATACTATTAAGGGAAGCATGAACTAAAGTAGTTCTTCCAGCTATGTTTAGAAACTTAGTCTTCCAACCTGCAAGTTTTTTGTTAAGGTTGTCAATTATAAATTGGAAGTCTCTCTTGTCAGGTCTTTTTTGAAAGATAGGAAAACCTAGGTATTTTCCAAAAGAATATCTAGCAGTAATGGTGAGGCAACTAGAGTACATAGCAATGTCACCAAGCTTACAATTCTTAGAGAAAATGACTTTTGATTTTTGGAAGTTAATTCTCTGACCAGACTTGTTGTTGAAGTTTGTCAAGGTATTAATGATGGTGTTATAGTTTTTTAAGTTTGCTCTGGCAAAAAGAGTCAAGTCATCAGCAAAGAATAAGTGAGAAATTTTTGGTCCCCCTCTAGTAGTAGAAATAGGAAACCAATTTAGAAGATCCACTTCAGGATTAATCCTTCTAGAAAGTCTTTCCATGCATAAGATGAACAGATAAGGGGACATGGGATCACCTTGCCTTATTCCTCTAGAGGGTCTAAAAGGTTCAGTTTTCCCTGACTAGGACTGAAATAGTAGGAGAGGAAATACAAGAGAGAATGAGCTTGATGATATTTGGAGGGAGGTTAAAAGTGAAGAGAGTCTCCTTAATGAAAGTCCATTCTAACCTATCAAAGACTTTTTCATGATCCATTTTAAAAATCATATTAGCATTCTTGCCTTTCATAGTTCTAAAGTGGCTAAGGTACTCTTGCACAATAATGGCATTGTCAGCAGCCCTTCTGCCTGTTAAGAAGCTGGTTTGGGTTGGGCCTATGATATTATGAAGTAAGGGCTTCAATCTATGGACTATAATCTTAGTGATAATTTTATATTGGGTATTACAAAGTCCAATAGGACTAAAGTTCTTGAGATGAACAACATTAGCACATTTAGGGATCAGGCAAAGGTAAGTGCTTTTAGCAGATTCATCCATGGTAAGAGAGGTAAAGGTATTGCTACAAAAATCCATTAAGGGTCTTTGGATGCTCTGCCAGTATTTTTGATAAAATAAAGGGTGAATCCCATATGGTCCAGGAGCTTTCATGGGCTTGAAGGACCAAATAACTTTTTTAACTTCCAAGGTTTTTAAGGGTGAACCCAGGGTCGCTTTATCATGTTCACTCAAAATTCCTCTAAGAGTAGGATAAGAGGTTGGATAATATCAACCTGAAGATGGTTAGTGGTATAGAGGTTATAATAGAAATTGCTGATGGTTTCCTTGATGGCCTTGTGGTCATAGATCCAGTTGCCTACTTCATCTTTAAGGGCTAGAATTCTATTTCTCCTCCTCCGATTAAGGGTGGAAGTATGAAAAAAGTTTGTATTTGAGTCTCCCTCAATCAACCAGTTGATCCTAGACTTAAGTTTCCAAAACTCAGCTTCTTGTCTAATGATTTCACTATATTCATCCTGGAGGATCTGTTCTAAGTTTTGAAGGAAGTTGCTATAAGGGTAGCTTGAGGAGCTTTGGATACCATCTAGAGCCCGTTTGGATTGGCTTATAAGTTGGTCAAACCAGCTTATAAGCCATTTTAAACTTATTTGAGTGTTTGACAAAAATAGAAAACAGCTTAAATTAAGTTAAAAAGTGCTTAAAATAAGCCAAAACCAAGAAGTTGCTCAATCCCATTTTTTTTTTTTTTGGCTTAAAAGTCATTTTGGTTTGACCAACAACTTTACTCTTTTATCGCTTATATTTTCTGTTAATTCCAACACTAACCTTACTTCTAAAAACCCTTTAAGCACTTTTATCCAAATATGTAACTGCTTATTTATAAAATAACTTTCAGCACTTAAAAGTACTTTTAAGCATAAGTGCTTAAAGTACTTTAAGCACCTATGCTTAAAAGCTACTTTTTATTCAGCTAATCCAAACGGACTCCTAGTTTGGCTAGAAGATCTTTCTTTTTTTTTTTTTCTTTTTTTTTGTGTGGAAGATGTTCCCAAAGACTTCTTTGTTCCAGGTTATAATTCTATCCTTAAATATGGAAGTAGCAGTAGTTAGGTCCATGGTATGTTCATAGCATTCATTCACAATGTTTTGGAATTCAGGATGTCTGCACCACATGGTTTCAAGTCTGAAAAGCTTGTCATTAGGGTTTAAGTTATTATTAGTTAGTTTAACTAATAAAGGGGAGTGATCGGACTGAGTTCTAGGTAGATAAGTGACAGTGGCATCAGGGTAGAGTCTAAGCCAAGCATCATTAGCTAAACATCTATCCAATCTTTCAAGGATTAGGTGATGTCTATTTCTATATCTTTTATTAGTCCAGGTGAATTTACTACCCTTAAACCCCATATCAATAAGGTTACAGTGATTTATGCAGTTCCAAAAATAACTAGCCCTATAGTTGTTAATACTATTCCTACCAAATTTATCAGAAGCAATAAGAATTTCAGTGAAGTCTCCTTCTACAATCCAACTAGCATTATTGTTATCAGCAAGGTTACAGAGTTGTTCCCATAGGATTTTTCTATCATCAAATAAATTACTAGCATATATAGTAGAGAGAATCCAAGACTTAGTAGAATGGATTACCTTAACTAGAGCATGGATTCCCTGATTTGTAATGGTGATCTCATCAACTTTCAAAATATCATCTTTCCACATTACCACGTACCCCTAGAGTTACTAATAGCAGGTGACTGAAGAATAGCATTAAAGCCTAGTTACTCTACAATGTGCTTGTGCTTATCCATTTTAGTTTCAAGTAGACAAAGCATGGTAGGCTTATGAAGACCAATCATGGTTGTACAATGCCTCTAAACTTAAGACTGTTTTCTTCTCTAGCATTCCATATGATAAAGTTCATAAGTAACATCTTGTGAGGTTTTGGGGGATCCCTTCTCACTCCCTTCCCCTTTCCTTTTGGGTTGGAGTTGTTGTTCAGAGTTTGTACAGGTGTCTTGCTCAGTGTTGGATTCAACACTACTACAAAGTTTCCTGTCACTGGGTCCACAGGGTACTTAATACCTAGAGCAAATTTGGTCAGAAGACGGGGACAAAGGACTATCAAGAGCTCGCTCCTTGGGCCATTGAGTTCCACCAACTCTAGTTTCTCTAGGGTCATCGCATCTGATTTTGGGATCTACATGGAGGTCAACATAGCCTCCAGTTCTTTGTTGTTGGCCCTTAGAGTTTCTAGGGTCTATTAGTCGACTCTCAGAGCTTCCAAAAGAGCTCTTTGAGTTGACACTATGGTCGATTCTACTTGCATGGGGTTCTGGGGTGGAGGAGCAATCCATTGGGCAAATCTTGGGTTGAAAAACAACACCTGAGGGTTCGGTATGGGGAAGAAAGGGGTGTTGTTGGTCATCTCTGTCATCAGAGAGTTCAGTGTATGGGGTTGATAGGCATAGGAATGTCCCTTAGTAGCGCTTGAAGCAATGTCTGCATCCAGACCTGATGGCCATAATTCATCAGACCCAGGTTCAGGCCCTCCGTCATTAGGTTGGATAGGAATGTTGCATCCTGGATCACTATGGTGATAGGTTGGTGGTCCACCACTAGGTTCAAGGTAAAGGATTGGCCTAGGAGACCCCATTCCAACCATGAAGCTAAGGTATAATCCAGAGGTGGTGGTGCAGTCACGAAATACATGGTATTGTTCTATATCGACATTATAGGTTTCTTTAGTAAAGAAGGGTAATGCAGGAAAAGAAGAGATAGTAGTGGAGAGGGATTGTGCAGATGGAGTGTTAAACACTTCCAAAGATTGCTTATAAGAGTTAACTTCAACAGGCAGAAGCGATTTTGCATTAAATACAAACGCTTTGATTTTGTCGCTCCCATGCACTTTTGGGCCAGAGTAATCATTACTCTTGGAAAGAGGTGAAATGGAGGTTTTTGGGAAGGGAGAATCTATATTGGTGTATATGGATTCAGTTGAGAAGTGGGAAGAATGAGGTGGGTCAGACAGAGATGGTATATTTGTATCCACCTTATTATTACTATTGTAAGTAAATAAAATCGGATTAGGAGTAGTTGACTTAAAATATATTTTTTATCAGGGTCTGTCAACTCATCATGGTCTCTTTTTTTGGCCTTTTTATTACTATTATTGGGCTTGACTGGAGGGTCTGTAATATTAGAGAGGGTATTGGAAGAGTCCATACTTAAACTAATAATAGTAGGCTTAAAGTTATGCGTTTGGGCTTGTTCCATATAGGCCACGGCTTCTTTATTGGGCTGGTCTTTAAAAGATACCTTTTTAAAACTTTTTGGGCTGGTCTGACAATAGTGACCTTTGCCTCGGCCAAAATCATGTGGCCCATGTTGGTTAGGCCTTTTAGATTTTGCCCTAGGATCCTCCGTCACCGCCTTACCTTTATCGGTGATTTTCCAGTCAAACTTAGGGTGATTATGGGTTTCAAAAAACTTACCTGATCCCACGTCAAATTGTTTTACCTTGATGTTCGGATCATCTGATTTATCCACGCTTCTAGTTGATGCTTGCACTCCTTTCTTCGGTGTACTTCGTCTCCTCCGTCCAAATTGCACCGTCTGCCATTCACCATTTTCTGGTTTCTTCTCCTTGTGTCGAGTCTCCGTTGATTGAGGGTTTGGGTTTGGCTTTGATTGGACAAAGGTCCAATTGACTGCAGTATGATCGATCCTACCACAACCGACGTATAAAATACCCTCCCCTTCGTATATTAGTAATTGCCGATGGTTACCTATAGTGATAGAGGTTTTCAACGAGATCCCCAAATTAATTTCCATGCATATTCGTGCTTACCGCCCTCTACCAGTAGAAGAGGTGTATGCATCAATCTTAACCAATTTACCGATTTGTCTTTCAATTTTTCCTAGTATGCCTCTATCATAGAATTCTGTGGATAGTTGTGGAAGACGAACCCAGATGGCTATTGAGTCGATAATGTTCTCTTCTGGCACAAAATTCGGTTCTCATTGGCGTATAGAAAGGAAATTCCCCGCTACAAACCATGGTCCCTCTTGCAAGACTTTATCAAGACTTTCATCTTTCTTGAATTTGACAACATAGAAGTCACCCCTAGATCTATTAGTATTAGGGTTTCCTCTAATTTCCAGAAATCCAACAACTTATTTCGCAAATATTGGTGATTGAATCTCTTGATGAAGATTTTTATAATTACTGACAATCGCCAGGCGATATATCCGATTTTTTCCACCGTCGAGGTGATGGCATCTAGATCCTTTGGTGGTTGTAGGGGTGGATTTGACCACTTAGGGCTTGAAAATCTGGTTGATAGGTAGTCTCCGTTTCTGGGGTTTTCTCTAAAACCGCATCCTTGTAGGAGATGGTAGTGGTATGGGAAGAAGAGGAGTCCTCTTCCATATGTTGTGTCGTGGGATCTGGGGGTTCCGGTGGAATTGACGGGAGGGTGTTTTCCGCAGTACCGGTGGGCGTGGTCATCCTCTAGTCAAACAGACGATATGGAGGTTTGGCTTAGTAGGTGAAAGTTAGAGAGAAGTTAGAGTTTCTCTCTCCACTCTTTAATTTGCACTTTTTAAGTGTGTGCTCAAGTCTAGTAAATAATATTGACACATAGGTGTACAATAATTAACAGAAAATGCTCACATGCCAGGCCAACATATACACTAACTAGTGTTGGATTATTCTCATTATTATTACATATTACAAAATATGCCCATATAATTACCTTCTCATTATATTTCAGATATGTTTTCCGATAGGTGGTAACGGCTCTATGCACATCCCAATACTTACAGAGTGGAAAAAACAGTAAGTTACATACAGGATGATCGCATTCCCAACTTCCAAATACAAAAAAGCCACCACAATAATTTTGTTTGAGCACTCCTAAAGCACGTCCCAGATCTCCCATTGCCATGACGTGTGTTTCAGGGAAACAAGTCATTGAACTGCACTTCAAATTAATAAGTACATCAATTAATCAAGTTGAGAAGGTCAGCTATATATATATATATATATATATGAATTTTTTTTTATTTTTTTTTTTTTACGGAAAAGGGCCTAAAATACCCATGAACTATTAAATTTGGTACAAAATACCCTTCATCCACCTTTGGGGCCTAAAATACCGTTGAACCTTTGGGGCCTAAAATACCCTTATTTTTAACGGACCCATTTCAAAATCCAATTAACAATTTTATTTATTACATGGCAACTTCTCATTGGTTAATAAAATAATTAACTTAAACTAATTAATCCCCCATTTAACCCGATCCTACTAATAAGTCCTACCCACCCAATTAAATCCCCTTTTGTCCATATCAAAAGAAACTCTCGAACCCATTCAACTAATAAGCTCGACCCTTGAACGGTGCCGACATTTGAGTGGTGATTCAACCAATACATGAAACACGGAAAGAAACAGTGTGTTTCTGTTTCTGTTTCATGGTCTGTTTAATTCTTTCAATGTTTCATCGTCATAATTTCAACTGAAAATTACGTATTTAATTTCCTTTAACAAGAAATATCATGTAGTCAAATTCTAGTAAGTCTTCAAGTGTTTCAACATAAAGGTTTATCAATCTAATTGATCCTTTTTATGTTGAGGTATTTATTGGTGAATCATGAATGTATGAAGCAACATATATATAGCAATGCAAAAAAAAAAAAAAAAAAAAAACAAAAAAGATTATTACTTCTATAGGGTGGTGTTTGACTAATTCTACTTTGAAAGTTTGAACTAAAATAAAATAGAAACAGTGTGTTTCTGTTTCATGATTTTTTTCTTTCAGTGTTTCATGTATTGGTTGAATCACCATCCAAATGTCGGCACCGTTCGAGGGTCGGGCTTATTAGTTGAATGAGTTCGAGGGCTTCTTTTGATATGGATAAAAGGGGATTTAATTGGGCGGGTAGGACTTATTAGTTGGATCGGGTTAAATAGGGAGATTAATTAGTTTAAGTTAATTATTTTATTAACCAATGAGAAGCTGCCACGTAATAAATGAAATTGTTAATTGGGTTTTGAAATGGGTCCGTTAAAAATAAGGGTATTTTAGGCCCCAAAGGTTAACGCCAGGGGTATTTTGGACCCCAAAGGTTAACGTCAAGGGTATTTTAGACCCCAAAGGTGGATGGAGTGTATTTTTGCACCAAATCTAATAGTTCAAAGGTATTTTAGGCCCTATTTCATTTTTCTTAAGCTATATGGATATAATGCAAAAAAGTTAATTGTTTCTATGGTCATTCAACAATTGGAAATGGTGTAATAACGGCCCTTTTTTTTTTTTGTAATTTTATAATAGAAAAATCATTTAACTATTGAAGAAGGTGTAATAAAGTCACTTTTCTATATTTTGTAACAAAAAAAGTCACTTTATTATTGCGTTACACCAAATATACTCTTAGCCGGAAAGTGTGTTTTTTGGCGTTACAGGAACTGTATACTCTTCACATATCAGTTTTTTGGTGTAACACGAAGAAAAGGTAAGGCAGGTCGGGTTCATTTGGGGTTGTGGGTTGGGGGGCGGGGGGGCGGGGGTTAGTCTTATGTTTTGTTAAAATGGTTGAGTTTTTTATTTTTTAATTTTGGATTTCAAACATTTTGTGTCACATCATTAATGGTTACCTGAAATACACTTTTCAACTAAGAGTATATATATGGTGTGATATAGCAATAGTAAAGTAATTTTTCTGTTATAGTAAATTCACTATCGAAAAACACGCATTTTTCTGAGGAAAATACTGACGGCTAATCAAGGATTTCCGATAAAATTGCCAAACAGAGGTCTGCCAAAATTTATCACATCAGTAAGGAAACTGATGCACACCATCAGAAATTTTGATCAGTTTCAATGGTTAATTAAATTAAAAAATAATGACAGTGTTTTCTGACATCTTGGGAAAATAGTTTAGTCCATCGATTTTCATAAATTACAAAATTGTATTCACAATTATTTTGAAATGCACTAGCGGAGAATCAAACTCAAGTATATACAGTGCAGGATATATACTATTC
The DNA here is from genome assembly GCF_029784015.1 of Lycium ferocissimum. Taxonomy (NCBI): domain Eukaryota; kingdom Viridiplantae; phylum Streptophyta; class Magnoliopsida; order Solanales; family Solanaceae; genus Lycium; species Lycium ferocissimum. The sequence continues at coordinate 58,295,322 of NC_081346.1, read as the reverse complement.
TACCTCTAAGACCACTGGTGCTCGTTGGTCTTAAGGTTTTCGTTATTCTTATTCATACTCATCAACCATTTTCCGCAATACTGACCATCAGACGTCCGTTAGTTTTCTTTGAGTTTTTTTTTTTTTAAATTCATAGTTTCCACACATTTTTGCATCGACGATCGTCCGTTGATCGTCTTATGTGTTTTTAAAAAAAGCTTCACACTTCTCACGCATGTTTTCCCAAAATTAACAAACGGACTGTCGTTGATTTTCTTTAAAACAAAATCAACAGACATCCATTTTTAATTTTTTTTTTTTTTTTAGAGTTCTTTATTGATTTTCCGATAGGCTCTGTTGGTTATCCTAACGGAATACATGACCGATGGAGGCCGTCGGTGTTTCTCTTGGAAAAAAGCATTTTAAGTATCTTAGTTACATCATTTCCAATAGTTGAGTGATTTTTTCTTTTATAAAATAAAGAAAATTGTCTATGTTACACCATTTTCAATAATTGAATGACCATCTAAGCAATTAACGAACTCTATGCATAAGGGTACATATAGATGATTTGAGTACATATCGCATGTGCTATGATTTTAAAAGACATATTCGTTCTGTTCCATTTTTCTATCACCCATAATGATATGATTTTATAAGACACAAATATCCAATTATGATTTGTTATAGATCACAAATTTCAGAACTTTCTTTCTCTTATAAGCTCTATGTCTAGTCATATAAATTGGGACAGATTAAATAGTATTTGTATGCCAAAATAACAACTACTTATTTACGTAAAAGATTAAAAGGAGAAAAATATAAATAGGATAAAATTATTTACCAGCTAGTAGAAGAACAATGAAGCAGAAAGCAGATCTGAGCGAGTTGGCTCCAGCCATTGCTGAGAGTATTGTGTTTTTTTTCAAGAAAAAAGAGAGTTGATCTGCTATATACTTATTTATATGGGCCTCTACAGAGAAATCTCCCTTAATTTCCTTTTCAATATCAGCCCCTTCGTACTTTACACGTTGATTCATCTAATGAAGAGTAGAGTGATAATCAAGCCCCTTTTTTTTTTTTTTTTTTTTTTTTTTTTTTTTTTTGGAAATCGACACAGGAGATGTAAACCACATCAGGCGATGAGCTCTAACTGAGAAGGCTGCTGGTGAGGGGAATCGATCTCAGGTCTCTCATGTGGGAAACCATTCACCCAACCCTTGCGGGTTAAGCCATTATTATTTCAAGCATAAATAACAATTTAATGCTTGTAGAGTTTGTATCAAGTTCAAGAGTACATGCAGCCACAACCTCCAGAATTAAGATCAAGATACCAGTTGTGATCTACTTATCTTCCGCTCAAAGCTATCATATACTCCCTCTGATCCCTTGTCATATTTGACTTTTACATGCTCCTTGAGACGACGACAACAACATGCCCAGTGTAATTCCATAGCCTTACTCCTATCTTGTGAAGGTAGAGAGGCTGTTTCTGAGAGGCCCCCGACTCAAGTAAAGCATATAATCAAATCAGGTATGAAACGGAAATACAAAAGCGAAGAAGCTATGCTGAAAAAAGCCGGAGAAAAAGAACAGTAGTAACACCAAATAATATGATAACCGAAGCAAAGGAAACAACATGTATAATAAAATAAAAGAATAAGATAGTAGAAGAGTAATTCCAACAATAAAACTAATAAGGCAAACTAGACAATGCTCGACTATCTACTAACCTTCTACCGTAATCCTCGACTCCATATCCTCCTATCTAGGATTGTGTCCTCGGTAAGCTGCAAGTTTGTCAACCTCTCACCACCTCACTGGGGCATCGATGTATCTCCTCTTCACATGTTTGAACCATCTAAACCTCACTTTTCTCATCTTGTCCACCACAGAGGCAACTTCCACCTTGTCTCGAATATCTTCGTTCCTAATCCTATCTCTCCTAATAATATGCGCACACATCCATCTCAACATCCTCATTTCTGCTACTTTCATCTTCTAGACGTGTGACTTCTTGGCCGGCAAACACTCCACCCCCTACATCATAGCTAGTCTAACAACCACTTTATAAAAATACCTTTAAGTCTTGGTGGCACATTCTTATCACACAATACAGATGTGATCCTTCATTTCATTGATCCCTCTCCAATACGATGTGTAACATCATCGTCAGTCTCCCCATTTCATTGGATGGTAGACTCAAGATACTTGAAACTTCCTCTCTTGGAGATGACTTCCATATCATGCTCCTTAAGTAAATATTAATTAAATTTTCCTTAAACTAAATTATACTCATTATTGGTCTTTCTTTCATTATATACTTCCTCCACTTTTAGAAAAATTAAAGGTGAAAAAAATTAATTAGTACTTTCTTATACTTTGAAATGACAAGTATCCTGGACCAATTATTTTTCATAGCCATGAATACAATAAAAAAAGGAGCGGAGGAAGTAGTAAACTTTCTGTGAAGAAATTAAAACAAAATTGACTTTTTAAAACATGTAGAGTTGTCATGTGCTAGAGCACATCCATCCACAGCCTTTGAAATCAAGATCAAGATATCGTAGTATTATATTTATTGTTAAGCTTCAACTCAGGAAAACTATATTATACTCTAAGTAAGAACATATATAGTTGCGGTTTAATTAAATATGGAAATTGTATTGTGTATGGTAGAACATGCAGCCACAACCTCCAAAAGTAAGCTTTTTCGTGGCGCCAGAAGAGCGTTGCCACAAAAGGTGATTGTTTTACTGGCGACCCTAATAGCCCCTTTGTACTTTACACGTTGATTCATTTAATGAAGAGTAGAGTGATAATCAAGCCTTTTTTTTGTTTTTGGAAATCGACACAGGACATGTCACTACTAAAAAATCCTGATTTACCTAGGGAATTTGCCGAGGAACGTCCGTGATAAACGAGGATTTACCGAGGACACCATCGGTACTAGGCTCGTAGGGAATTTGACCCGTTGGTAAATAATACCGAGGGACACTCTCGGCAAATACGATGGAGACCCTCACACCCTCGGTACTTCCCTTCCATCATATTGAAGCAAAATTAAATATCGAGGGACGACTCTCGATACTTAAAAAATATATATAATATTGATATATCATTCTTGAGGGACGACAATCGGTATATTAATTTTAATCAAATTAAATTTTTAAATACACCGAGGGACAACCCTCGATAAATATAAATATTTCACAATTAGATTTTCATTTTAGAGGAATGTCCATCGGTAAGCTAAATGAAAAGCACTTTGATAGTTGAAAAATAATGAGGGACGTCCCTCGATCACACTGAAAATACGAGATTTACAATTACACATGTTACCGAGGGGTAATTGTATCGGTAAGTCCCTCAATATTTACGGTAATATTTTGGCAAGCATTGCCTATTTTCAACTATGCTTTTTGTTATAAAAAACATCTCAATAGGCGATTCAATAAGAATCGAGAACGCATCCAACAACGACCATCGAAAACAATAATAAAAACATCAAAATAATTCAAACATTAAAATTAAGCCAACAAAAACGTACGGAATCAACCAACGTCAATGTTTTATCCAAGCATATACCATCGCTAGACTTCAAACAATCCAAAATAACATAAGTTAGAACAAAAATAACAACGGACACCTAATACTCCATTTACCCTCCATCTTTCCCCCAT
>NC_081346.1:58249001-58291560 GCF_029784015.1 Lycium ferocissimum | reverse complement strand
AGTTGGGTTTTTGTGGCGACCTATTGTCGCCGCCAATAGTCTATTGCAAGAACATAGGGTAATTGTGACCACTAAAAGTCGCCACCAATGATTTTCAGTGGGAAGCATTGTTGCCACAGAAGCCGTCCTTTCAGGGCGACCTCTATTGATGTAAATTGGTTGGTACATTTTGTGGCGAGTTTAATAAGCCTTTGTGGCGGTATAAGTCGCCACAGAAAATGAACTTTTGGTGGCGACTTATTTTGTCGCCGCGCATAAGTATCAACTACTTAGTATAGCCAACGACCAGTGGGTTGCCACGAAATGTCATTTGTGGTGAATATCATTTGTGGCGACCTTTTGGCTCTGTGGCGTCTTGTATCGCCACGAAAAACATATTTCGTATAGTGAAGCTTCGAACATGCAGAATTGTCAAGTATCAGTAAGCATATAACTATTAATGGATGTGATGAGATATATGATTGGAATCCAAATACGTTAATCAAATGTTGTTAAGAACTTTTTCTTTTTGGGGTCGAATGTTAGGACATTTCTTTGTGCGAAAATTGTTGAACAATCAGGGAAATAGTAGGAAAACCTTTTTAGCTTGAGGTGCATATGTAATACTCTCCTTAACGATGTTTTACCAGTAAAGTGCATCCCCCTGCAGGTTGCAACATGATTTTCTAGCATAAACTAGGAGCAGAAAACAACAAAGACTAAGCAAAAGAAAACCCAGCACAAGAAAAAATTAGAAGCAAAAACTTGTTTTAGGTTTTCAAATAATAACTTTATATTATAATTGTTACGGTTCGCTTTTACGCGGGTTAAGGCATAAAAGTTACTACGAGGTTGTTGGTGCTCTAATTGAATTTTAGTATTTTTTAGAGTCGCCACCTAATTTATTTATGGAAAACTAGGAAAACCGGGTTTAAAGAGTTTTTCCAAATGAGAGGAAAAAGGTCTTTTGGACCAAAGTTCGAGGTAAGGGTTCTGGTGATCCCCTAGGGAAGGTTTTTACGCACCCTAGTATTAAAGATCCGTAAAATAAGATTGACCTACGAGCTTCAATGTGTGATTAATGTACTTATTTGCTAAAAAGTGTTTAGTTTTCCGCAAGAAAATGTCATTTCATTCATATCATAATTTCAAGGAAAAATTCGGCAAAAACGTCCCCTTATAAAAAAGGGGTTTTGGATTAGAAAATTCGCGTAAGTGTTCAACTCACTTTGTTGCCAAACTAGGACACACTCGGGATTTCTCCCAAGTAGAGTCGCTACTATTCTAGTCCTAACAAAATGAGTTTACAACCTACGGGTTTTTTATATATATATATATATATATATATATATATATATATATATATATATATATATAGAAAATATGGAGTATATCTCCGATTTTACACACACACACACACACACACACACACACACACACACATATATATATATATATATATATATATATATATATATATATATATATATATGTATGTATGTATAAATAACGCAAGTTCATTAATTTAGATCCATTTTAATTATTGAAGCCCATAAGTCAATAATTTTCTTTAGGTCCAAGTTCATTTCACCATCATAACCCAGTCCAAAAATTTCGGTCCAAATGCAGCCCAAAAACAATCTCATTTTTTGGTCTAAGTTTAATGTGGTCTTCCAAGCCCAAATAAACTTTATTTTCCTCAGAATTTTGTGTTCAAGTCCGGGCCTATTTTAAAATTGTCTAGATCAGCTCAAACCCAGAATTCGTTTTTCTTTTTTTGTACAACCAACTGCGCATTCCTTGCAAAATAAATCAAGCCATCCCTTTAACCAATTCTGAGACATATCTATTCCACCAATTCATTTGAATCACGGGCTTAAGGTCAACAATCAGTTATTCAACAATTTTTGAAGAAATATCCCGTTTTGTTTAAAATTGAATCAATTTTAAAATTTAAACAAATCCCGCTCTTCATTCTTTGTGCTAAACTTTAACTTTAAAAAAAACACAGCTTTTAGACTTAAAGCTTATTGTTAAAAACCCCAGTTTATGCGAAAATAGTTATCATCCGAGTTCCTTTGAAAATCATTTGGCGACTTTCCTAAACAGTACGTATTTTTTCCTAGTTCTACATGCATAAGAGTTTCAATATTTTTCATGAGTATTTACATATACACATACATATATGATGTACAACTGAAATTAAAAGAGAGGAAATCGAACTGGTGGGGCCTACCAAACTAACTAGCCTCCATTTCTACCCATGGATGGGCCTTCATCATATTTGCTTCCCTTTCCACTTTTTCCTACGAACTCAATCAAGAAAGGGTATGTAACGACCTGTTTGGTCGTTATAGTCCTTTCGACATTTTCGTCCATTTTTCGAGCATCGATTAGCTCACTTTTGACCCGAGGGGATCGTTGACACGCTTTTCGAGGTGTCTAGACCAGATTCGAGCAACTTTTGGAAAATATAGGCTTAAAGTGAAAAATGATTGACCCAAAGTTGACTTTTTCATCGATTTCGAGAGGTCCGGATAGTCGTTTGGAACTTGTGTGTGTATTTGGTTCGGTTCCCAATGTACTCGGATGCATTTTGAAACTTGGGTTGGGAAATTGGAAGTAAGGCATCGGGGTTGACTCGGTCAACGAGACCTCCGTTGGGAATTCAGAGGCCACGGGCGCGTTCGTAGCACGTTTTTATGTGGGTCTATGTGTATGGTATGTGAGCAGATGGCCTCGGGAACTAGTCGGAAAATTGGATCGAATTGTGGAATTTGGGAAGTTTTCTGGTGTCTGGTGCCCGCTTTGGTGGCACCAGCACCGTGGCAGCAGTACCCCGAAAGAGCAAGGCAAATGAGTGGATCCGCGGTTCCCATATCCGTGGGCTTACCTTTGCTTAGACTTCGTATAGCAAAGCACATATTTAGATTATATTGCCGGAGGCAGCATGTGAACCTTCGGGTACGAAGTAGGGTTGGATATTGCCTTAGGTTGGGCCCTGTTGAGTGTTGTGACTAGCCACCCCGTTATGTGTGCTTAAATTATTCTATTGTGCTGGTTTGATTCCATGAGTAGTTAGTAGATATTGGAATCTATGTTATCGCCTTGATTAGGATAGAATTGACATACCCGTTGTTGGTATTTGTACTTGGATATGTTATTGGCGCACCCACTGTTGGTATTTGTGATTCGGTTACATTATTGGCATACCCACTATTGGTATTGTGATATTGATATACTGTTTGCATACCCACTGTTGGTATTGTGATATGATACATTGTTGGCGTACCCCATTGTTGGTACTTGTGATATTGAACTTGATTGTTATTATTGATACACGCATTGCACGCATTCTCACTCATTCATGATGCATGGCCGATACCCGGTGATGATCCTAAGATCATTGATTGAGTAAACTGATATTTTGATAAACTCTTTTACTTGAGTGATTGTGTGAAGGCCGATGTCCGAATATCAATCCCGGAATCGTTGATGGTATGAAATTGATATTTGATAAACTCTTTTACTTGAGTGATTGTAAGAAGGCCGATGTCCGAAGATCAATTCCGGAATCGTTGATTGTGTGAAACTGAAATTTGATAAACTCTTTTACTTGAGTGATTGTAAGATGGCCGATGGAGTGATTGTGAGATGGCCGATGTCCGATGACCCATTCCGGCATCGTTGTTGCATGGCCGATTCTGATGATATTTCCGGAATCATTGTTAGTGCATGGACTCTGCGGGTCCCCCAGGGTGGTGCTGGTAAGAGCCCCCCGTGGGCAAAGATCCGGGGTCCCGTCTGTCTGTTGGGCAAAGATCCGGGACGGGTGGCACTTGGACTTCACGAGTCACGCTGGGTTGTGCTACCGAGACGTCGATATTTCCGTTCGGAGTACATGTGTACACCGCATTTGCATGGCATTGCATTGCACTCATACCATTACTGCATTGCATTATGACTTGATTGTGATGTTTGGTGTTGAATTGTGATATTGGATTAGATACCTTCAGACTTGGCACATTTGGGATTAGATGCTCTACGTAGGTGATGACAGATAATTAGAATTGATTGCATTGTCTTATACTTGTTAGTTTCCTTGCTTATCTGCTTTATTTTTTGAATTGTGTTAACTATGCTTAGTCGGCCGATGATGCCTACCGGTACTGTTGTTTGTACTGACCTGCACTAGCTACATTCTTTATGAATGTAGAGAACCAGGTTGGATCCACTTCCGTGACCCGTGGCTGATCGACTCATTCAGCTTTCTCTCGAGTTTCTAGGGTGAGCATGGCCTTCCGCTGACCTTGAAGACTTTCCTATCATATGTCCTATTTACTTCAGAGACATAGACATTATATGTATTAGTATTCCGGATTGTATTATTCCCCTTAGATGCTCTTGTATTATTCGTACAGACCACAGGGGTGTTTTTTGTCTTTCGCATTATATATATATATATATATATATATATATATATATATATATATATATATATATATATATATATCGCAATTGTTCTATTCCGCTACTTAATTTTCATCCTTTTATGTATTGGTTCATTGTTGGGGTGAGGGTTCGCTCACCGAGGTGGAAAGGTAAGTGCTCGCATGGCCTAGGCAAAATGGGTCGTGTCAAGTTGATATCAGAGCCCTAGGTTACCCAGTCTTTAATACAAGAACGTGTCTAGTAGAGTCTCACGGATTGGTACGATGAGCTTCATACTTATCTGCGGGAGGCTATAGGACATTTAGGAAATCTCACTTTCTTTCTTTCCATCGCGCTACTTTATTCAAATTGGTATCTGACTCTTATCTCTTCTCTCACAGATGGTGAGGACTCGAGCTACTATGGCCCAAGGTCAGGTACCAGAGCCGGCAGCTAGGGCTGGCACCCGAGGGCGAGTGACGGTCAGAGGGCGCGGCAGAGCGAAAGGCCGCCGGGCTGCCCCAGTCAGGGGTAGAGCTCCGGCGGTAGGACAGCATCGAGAGAGATCTTCATCTCCTGATCCCGAGGATGTGGCTCCAGCTCAGACACAGCTTGAAGTTACTTCTGATCAGGTCATGCATGATACCATGGCCAGAGTATTGCTTTATCTTGATGCCCAGCAGGCGGCAGGAGGTGTTACTACACCCGAAGGGGGTTCACAGACTAGGGTTGGGACGCAGACCTCTGAGCAGGGACCTATGCGGGCAGCACATCTAGATGCAGCTATGGCTCCTCGCATTGATGTGATGACCCGCTCCTGGTGATGAGATTAGGCCTATAGAGGGCGCTGTGACGACTGCTTCTGATCAGGAGCTGGTTAGGAGATTTCGAAAGTTAGAGCCGTCGAGGTTTGCTGGTACCTCGTCTGAGGATGCCTATGAGTTTATTCTTGATATGCATGAGTTGCAGCACCGTATGGGGATAGTGGAGACCCACGGCGTTGATTATGTGTCCTACCGGTTTGCGGCGACGCGAAGACGTGCGGAGGTATTTTGTGAGCGGGCGACCTTGAGGGTTCTCCTCCTTTCACTTGGACTAAGTTCTACCGGGCCTTCCTTGAGAAGTATGTGCCCCGGTCTTTGAGAGAGGTGTGTAGGGAGCAGCTTTTACACCTTGAGCAGAGGGACATGTCCTTGGAGTCCTATGTGACCCATTTCCTTTATCTGGCCCGTTGCTCTACTCCGTTGATCCCTAATGAGGCCGATAGGATCAGGTGCTTTGTTGGAGGACTAGTGGGCTCTTTACAGATTCATTATCTTCAGATGGAGTCTATGGGGGCTTCCTTCCAGTCCATTATCGAGCATGCTTCTATGGTTGAGGGCGTTAAGGCTCGTGCTTTTGGTGGTGGTGACAAGAGGCCACGTCAGACTGGCAGTTTTGGGGGTTCTGGTTCGAGAGGCGCTGGTAAGTTTTTGAGGCCACCTCAGCCCTATTCTGGTGGTCCCGTGCATTCAGCGTTACCGACTTCCTCTAGTGAGCCACCTAGGCAGAGAGCTCCTGAGATTTCATTCTCTAAACCAATGGACAGGGCTGTTTTATCCGGGTCTTCACCCCCGTGTTTCAAAGACTCGACTCTCTTACCCGTTACTCTCAGGAGAGGTTGGCATGTTTCCGGGAGATGTCCCCGACCTAGGCGGGATTATCGACCGTCGAGGACTCACTGCGTCCGGTGGTCGCAGTGGGACTTCTCGCAGCGATGCTCGATTGGCCGCGGCACTTCCCATGTTTCTAGAGGTGGGTCCTAGCCAGCTAGAGGTAGTACTCAGAGTGGGAGAGGGGGATCCCAGACTGGGCGTGGTGGAGCCCATTGTTACTCATTCCCTGGTAGGCCCGAAGCAGAGGCCTCAGATGCTGTGATCTCAAGTACCATTTCTATCCGTCATAAAGCAACATCTGTGTTATTTTCTCCTAGATCCACTTATTCGTATGTATCTACATCTTATGCCGTTGGTTGGGATTTTCCTTGTGATATCATTACCTTGTGATAGCATAGATATACCTATACATGTGTCTACTCCGGTTGGAGATTCTGTGGTTGTTGATCGAGTCTACCGGTCTTGTTTGGTTACTTTTATGGGGTACGACACTTGGGTAGATTTGATGATTCTTGATATGGTGGACTTTGCTATTATATTGGGTATGTCCTGGCTTTATCTCTATCATGCGATATTAGACTGTCACGCCAAGACAGTCACCTTAGCCATGCCGGGCATTCCTAGGCTTGAGTGGAGAGGTACTTCTAGTCCCTCTCCGAAGAAGATCATTTCCTTCCTTCGGGCGAAGAAGTTAGTAAGTAAGGGGTGTTTAGCGTATTTGGCGCATGTTCATGATACGACTGTTGCATCTCCACTTCTTGAGTCTATCCCTATTGTGAGCGAGTTCGCGGAGGTATTCCTGTCGGATTTGTCGGGTATGCCACCCGATTGCGACATTGATTTTTGTATCGACGTGGACCCGAGCACTCATCTTATTTCCATCCCACCTTATAGGATGACACCTGCCGAGTTGAGGGAGCTTAAGGAGAAATTTCAGGATTTATTGAGCAAGGGGTTCATTAGACCTAGCGTCTCCCCTTGGGGTGCTCCTGTGTTATTCGTGAAGAAGAAAGATGGGACTATGAGGATGTGTATTGATTACCGCCAGTTGAATAAGGTCACTATTCGGAACAATTGTCCTATGCCTCGTATTGATTACCTGTTTGACCAGCTTCAGGGTGCTTTGGTATTTTCAAAGATTGATTTACGTTCCGGTTATCACCAGTTGAAGATCAGGGCAAAGGATATTCCGAAGATAACATTTCGGACGAGGTACAGCCACTATGAGTTTCTAGTGATGTCTTTTGGGCTTACCAATGCCCCGACTGCATTTATGACCTTGATGAATGGCATCTTTAGGCCATTTCTTGATTCTTTTATGATTGTGTTCAATGATGACATCTTGGTTTACTCCAAGAGTAGAGAGGACCATGAGAGCCATCTTCGTACCGTTCTGGGGTTGTTGAAGAAACATTGCTTGTTTGCTAAATTTTCTAAGTGTGAGTTCTGGTTAGAGTTTGTAGCATTTATAGTTGATCCACAAAAGATTGAAGCTATGAGGGGTTGGGCGAGACCCATTACTGTTATCGAGATTCGTAGTTTTGTGGGTTTGGCTAGTTATTACCGTCGCTTTGTGAAGGGTTTTGCTGCCATTGCTTCATCTTTGACCAGATTGACTCAGAAGAATGTTCCCTTCCAGTGGACGGATGATTGTTAGGAGAGCTTTCAAAAGCTCAAGCTTCTTTTGACTACAGCCCCGATCTTAGCCTTACTTGTGGAAGGTAAGGATTTTGCGGTCTATTGTGATGTCTCCCGTATGGGTTTGGGTGCGGTGTTGATGCAGGAGGGTAGAGTGATAGCTTATGCTTCCCATTAGTTAAAAGTTCATGAGAAGAATTACCCTACCCCTGATTTGGAGTTGTTGGCCGTAGTCTTCGCTTTGAAACTTTGGAGACATTACTTGTACGGTGCCCATTGCGAGGTTTTTACCGATCACTGTAGCCTTCAGCATGTGTTTACCCAGAGAGATCTTAATTCCAGGCAGCGCCGATGGATGGAGCTCCTAAAGGACTATGACATCTCTATTCTATACCATCCCGGGAAAGCCAATGTGGTGGCTGATGCCTTGAGTCGCAAGGCAGTGAGTATGGGGAGTTTAGCTCGATTGATTATTTCCGAGTGTCCGTTGGCTATGGAGGTTCAGACTCTGGCCAACAGTTTCGTCCGTCCGGATATTTCAGCCCCGGGCAGGATTTTGGCTTGTATAGAGGCAAGATCTTCTTTATTGGATCGGATCAGGACTCATCTGTTTGAGGATGCTCAGTTGAGCAAGATTCGAGATAGAGTTTTGAGAAGTGAGGCCAAAGAGGCCGTGATTGATTCTGAGGGAATTTTGAGGATTAGCGGACGCGTGTGTGTTCCTCGTGTTGGTGATTTCATTCAGTTGATCTTATCTGAGGCTTATACCTCTCGCTATTCCATTCATCCGGAGGCGACTAAGATGTACCGTGACGTCGGATGAAGAGAGATATAGTTGACTTTGTGGCTAAGTGTGGAAATTGTCAGCAGATAAAATATGAACACCAGCGGCCCGGTGGGGTACTTCAGAGGATGCCCATTCTCGAGTAGAAGTAGGAGAGGATTACCATGGATTTTGTCACGGGTCTTCCGAAAATCCTTGGCAAGTTTGATTCTATTTGGGTTATAGTGGATCAGTTGACGAAGTCCTCTCACTTTGTCCCAGTTCAGGTTTTCTATACCGCGGAGAAGTTAGCTAAGATGTATATTCCGGACATTGTGAGATTACATGGGGTTCCTATTTTTGTTGTATTTGATAGGGGTACTATCTTCACTTCCCGATTTTGGAGGGCATTGCACGAGGAGTTGGGTACCCGATTGGACCTTAGTACAGCTTTCCATCCCTAGACTGATGGCCAGTTCGAGCGGACCATTCAGGTGCTCGAGGACATGTTGAGAGCGTGTGTTATTGATTTCGGTGGTCATTGGGATCAGCACTTGCCCTTGGTAGAGTTTGCGTACAATAACAATTATCATTCGAGTATTGGCATGGCGCCTTTTGAAGCCTTATATGGTAGGAGATGTAGATCTCTAATTGGTTGGTTTGATAGATTCAAGGCTCGACCTTGAAGCACGGATCTATTGAGAGAGTCCCTTGGTAGGGTGAGAGTTATTCAGGCCAAGCTTGTGGCAGCTCAGAGTCGGCAAACGATGTATGCGGACTGGAAGGTCTGGGATTTGAAATTTGCTATTGGTGGCCAGGTTCTATTGAAGGTTTCACCCATGAAGGGTGTTATAAGGTTTGATAAGAGGGGCAACTTGAGCCTCAGGTACATTGGTCCGTTTGAGATTGTGGATTGTATCGGTGATGTAACTTATGATTAGCATTGTCGCCAGGCTTAGCGAGAGTTTATCCGGTCTTTCATGTTTCGATGCTAAAGAAGTACCATGCCGACGGTACCTACATTGTCCGTTGGGATTCTATATTGCTTGATGAGAATTTGACTTATGAGGAGGAGCCTATCGCGGCCTTGGATAGGCAGGTTTGGAAGTTGAGGTCAAAGGAAATTGCTTCTGTGAAGGTGCAATGGAAGCACCGTCCTGTGGAGGAGGCTACTTGGGAGACCGAGTCCGACATGCGTAGCCGATATCCCCAGTTGTTCACTGATTCAGGTATTTCCCTACTTTTCTTCTTTTCTTCGCTCGAGGACGAGCGACGGTTCAATTGGTATCTGATGTAACGACCCGTTTGGTCGTTATAGTCTTTTCAGCATTTTTGCCCGTTCCCGAGCATTGATTAGCTCACTTTTGACCCGAGGGGACCGTTGACATGCTTTTCGAGGTATCTAGACCGGATTCGGGCAACTTTTGGAAAATATAGGCTTAAAGTGAAAAATAGTTGACCCAAAGTTGACTTTTGGGCAAACGAACTTTTTTTTAAAATTTTGTCGATTTCGAGACATCTGGATGGCCGTTTAGAACTTGTGTGTGCATTTGGTTCGGTTCCCAATGCACTCGGATGCATTTTGGGACTTGGGTTGAAAAATTGAAAGTAAGGCATCGGTGGTTGACTCGGTCAACGAGACCTCCGTTGGGAATTCCGAGGCCACGAGCGCGTTCGAAGCACGTTTTTATGTGAGTCTGCGTATGGTATGTGAGCAGATGGCCTCGGGAACTAGTCAGAAAATCGGATCGAATTGTGAAATTTGGAAAGTTTTAAATTGTACGGTGCCCGCTTCCGGCGGCACAAGCACCGGGCAGCGCCGATGCTCGCCGGGCGCCGCTAAAAAGCGGCTCCAAGTGTTTTGGGCTTGACTGTTGAAGCGGTCAGGTGACCGCTGGGGTAGTCCCAGTACCGCTGAGGGGGGTGACGGGTAGTTAGTAACATTAATAAAGCGTTAAAAGCCCTTAGACCCTCATTATGTCCCATTTCGATATTTGAGCTTGAGGGAGCTGTTCTTAAGGATATTTGGAGGAGAATCTTGGAGGTAAATCATGCTTATTTCTTCACTCTTCCTTTAACCATAATCATGTTAGATTCCCCCTTTTCCTTAATAAACCCATAGTGATCGGAGTTGAAAGAGGGTTTTGGAAAAACATTGTCCCTAGGCTTATTAATGATAAATTGGTGATGTTTATGTTAGATATTGAATAATCTAAGCTTATTATCCTAAATATCTTCCCTCGAACTATTGGAATTGGTGTAAAAATACTTCCATCCATATCTTTCGAGCCCCCAAATACCCCCAATTATGCACCTCTTGAGCCCCCAAATCGACCCTTAGTATCCACCTAGGGTCTAATATACCCTTATTTCGAATTTCCCCCATGTTATTTCCCAATTTTGTCCATTCTTTCGAATAATAGCAATTTACATCGTTGAGCTTCTATTTTAATATTAATTATATTTTTTTATCACAACCTATAGTTAAATTTCTTGATGATCTCTATTATTATTATTATTATTATTATTATTATTATTATTATTATTATTATTATTATTATTATTATTATTATTATTATTATTATTATTATTATTATTATTATTATTATTATTATTATTATTATTATTATTATTATTATTATTATTATTATTATTATTATTATTATTATTATTATTATTATTATTATTATTATTATTATTATTATTATTATTATTATTATTATTATTATTATTATTATTATTATTATTATTATTATTATTATTATTATTATTATTATTATTATTATTATTATTATTATTATTATTATTATTATTATTATTATTATTATTATTATTATTATTATAAACCTTTTAGTTTTTACTAGAAAAAAAAATCACTCTCGTGCATTTATTCTCCTTCCGGCTTAATTGCGTGTTAATCCTATTTGTATTCTATAAATATTTATTTAAACATATTTTTTGTATTAGCGTCACACTTATAGTTGTTGTTATGTTTCTATGATTACTTTACTATTACAAGTGATAAAACTATTTACCAAAATATTTTGTCCCTCTACTTTTATTATCATTATGAAAATCGAGAAAATCTATTTGAAATTACTATATTCCCCAAATAAACCAAATAAAAATTTTCACCCATTTTCTAAAGTTTCTACCCAGCCCATAATCCCTTTCCAACTAAAAATCCCCAAAGGCATCAGGTTACCCTCAAAACAAAATATCCATAATTCATTGTTATTTACTCAAAATTCCTAAGACCCCGTCATCTCTAAATTTCCTTAAAATCAAACATTACCCGATTCTCGTCGAAATTCCACGGCTACAATATATATATATATTGTGCCGTTTATATTCCTTCATTTATTCTAGTTTGATTTTCTCTTCTCTCTCTTTTCAATTCCACTTTCTTTCCTTAATTCATTCACCTTAATTTCTTGCTAGTAATCATAAAAATCATAGCTTAATATCCGCCTTAATTGCGAAATCGAAACTTTCCTCTTTCATCTAATATGCCAAGAACAAAATGACAGAAGTTTGGACCAGAATCTATTTGAAAAATACGTCCAAGTTCAAGATTAATAATAATAATAATATTAATAATAGTAGTAGTAGTAGTAGTAGTAGTAGTAGTAGTAGTAGTAGTAGTAGTACAAGTAATAATAGTAATAGAGATCATCAAGAAATTTGACTACAAATTGTGATAAAAAAAAATATAATTAATAATCTAATAAAATAGAAGCTTAACGATGTAAATTGGACGAAATAATGGATAAAATTGGATGTCAACATAGGGCTGTTAGAAATAAGAGTATATTAGACCCCATAGGAATGTTTTACAAAATATTTTTTAGCTCCTAGGTGGATGTTAGTGGGTATTTGGGGGCTTCAAGATGATAAGAAGGTATTTTTGCATTTAATCCAATAGTTCGAGGGTATTTTAGGCCCTTCTCCGTATTGAATAATCTAAGCTTATTAATCATATATCTTCCACTTTTAGCATTGAATTTCTGAATCAAAGACTTAGGGTTTATACTCAATTTGGGGGTTTTACTTGAAATCGGAAATTAGGATAATTCTTGAGTTAAATCAACAATTAGTGGTTGGGTTATGACCACCTAGTACTTAATTTGGTATTTTATTCTTGAATTTTCTGTTTTTCCCTTGTGGGCCCGTTTCCCCAATTTCTAGGGTTAGAATTGACCTAATTTGAATAATAGCAATATTAGTATCATTCTTCATGATTTCTAATATAGAATTCGATTATGCTTAGACTACTTTGATTAGACGAGGTTCGTATATGCGAAAAGGCAAGGCAAAGGAGTGAGTTGTTGGTGAACTTCGGGACTCGACAATCCGATCCGTAGGTTATGGCTTACCTTTGGTTAGACTTTGTATAGCGAAGCACATATTTAGATTATATTGCCGGAGACAGCATGTGAACCTTCGGGTACGAAGTTGGGTTGGATATTGCCTTTGGTTGGGCCTTGTTGAGTGTTGGGACTAGTCACCCCGTTATGTGTGCTTAAATTATTCTATTTGAACAAAAACACCTCTTTGGTTATAGAGCGATGCCATGAGTATTTGGTAGATATTGGAATCTGTGTTATCGCCTTGATTGGGATAGAATTGACATACCCGTTGTTGGTATCTATACTTGGATATGTTATTGGCGTACCCACTGTTGGTACTTGTGATTCGGTTACATTATTGGCATACCCACTATTGGTATTGTGATATTGATATATTGTTTGCATACCCACTGTTGGTATTGTGATATGATACATTGTTGGCGTACCCCATTGTTGGTACTTGTGATATTGAACTTGATTGTTGATGGTGATACACGCATTGCACGCATTCTCACTCATTCCTGATGCATGGCCGATACCCAGTGATGATCCGGTATCGTTGATTGAGTAAACTATTATTTTGATAAACTCTTTTACTTGAGTGATTGTGAGAAGGCCGATGTACGAATATCAATCCCGGAATCGTTGATGGTATGAAACTGATATTTGATAAACTCTTTTACTTGAGTGATTGTGAGAAGGCCCGATGTAAAGATCAATTCCGGTTCTCTAATTAGGCGTTGATTGTATGAAACTGATATATATATATATATATATATATATATATATATATATATATATATATATATAACCGATGGAGTGATTGTGAGATGGCGATGATCTATTCCGGCATCGTTGTTGCATGGCCGATATATATATATATATATATATATATATATATATCATAGACTCGCAGTCCCCCAGGGTGGTGCCGGTGAGAACCCCCCATGGGCAAATATCCGGGGTTCCGTCTGTTTGTTGGGCAAAGATGCTCTACGTAGGTGATGACGGATAATTGGAATTCATTGCATTGTCTTATACTTGTTACTTTCCTTGCTTATCTGCTTTATTTTTTGAATTGTGTTAACTATGATTAGTCGGCCGATGATGCCTACCGACATCGTTGTTGAAATCATCGACCTTTTGCACTTGTGCGCATTCTTTTATGAATGCAGTACTGTGTCGATCCACTTCCGTGACCCATGGCTGATCGACGCATTTCCCTTTCTCTCGAGTTTCTAGGGAAAGCATGGTCGTCCGCGACCCCCGAAGACTTTCCTATCATATGTCCTATTTACTTCAGAGACATAGACATTATATGTATTAGTATTTCGGATTGTATTATTCCCCTTATATGCTCTTGTATTATTCAGACTAGACCCTGAGGGTGTTTATTGTCTTCCGCATTTTCTACTACTTATATATATATATATATATATATATATATATATATATATATATATATATATATATATATAGGAAAACACACTCAAACTATGGCCAAAATTGCCATAACACACCTCAACTTTTCAAAAATGGGGTCCTATGACCCCCGGACTTATTTTTTGTATATTATTTACGCTTTTAATGAAAAAAGGACAAAGTCACTCAAACGAGTTTGAGTGTATGCACGCGCTAATTTAGTAAAGTTAAAACCGGACGGGTCATTTTCATTATTTTGCTTTCCAAAATTTGAAATCAAAATTTTGTCTCACCTTCCACTCGATTTCTACCATTTTAATCACTCAAATACCATTTTATTCGCAAATCGTGTGAATTATAGTTAAACTAAGTTTAGGTGGTAACATCGCGAAGTGATTTGACCCGAAATCGTCGATTTATCTTCAAGGTAGTGTCAATATATTATATATGACCCGAAAAAATCGTCGATTTATCTTCAAAGTTTATTTTTTTCTATGTATATAGTGTCATTGTCGTAAATTTCTAGCTTTTAAAAAATGGGAGAAAAAAACCACTCCATTTGGCCAAAATTGCTATAACACACTTGAAATTGCGTGTTCTTTGTCGAGGGTATTATACGGTGACGTGGACAAAAAAGTGAGTTTATTTTTATTGAGTCCACGTCACCAATAATATATTTACACAAAAAAATAGTCCGGGGGGTCATGTGACTCCCGATTGTGTGTTATGAATTTCTTAGGGTTTGTTAAAAAATTATGGGTTTTTCCTAGTTTAAATTGGGGTTATTTGGGGTTAAGAGATGTGTAATCTTATGTTGTGTAGTATTACTGTTGTAAGTGCGTCCAATTTATTTTCACCCCAAAATGTGATTTTATACACTGTTTGGCCTTGTATCGTCAGAGTTCTGAATTTAATTGTTGTTATTTGATGTGTGTGTGGGGTTGTGATTGTTGTTGACCATCTATTGTTATTTTATATGTGTGGTACTGATTGTTTGTACTATTATTGAATTGTAATTTTAGGTATGAGTGGGTTTGTATTAGTAACATTGAGATGGTATCATGGTGGGGTTTTGGATGTCAGTAGTGGGCAACCAAAGTATGAGGGTGGACAAATAACAGAGTTTTTGGATATTGATGTGGATAGGATGTCCTTTTTTGAACTAAGGGATTATATTAAAGAACTAGGGTATACTACAAGTTGTTCATTTTGTGTTAGGAGACCTAATAGTGACAGTGTTGTAGAAATCCAAACTGATAGGGACATTTTGGAAATTTCACAAAGTTTTGAAAATGGGGATACTATTGAAATCTATGTCTATCACATAGTTGATAATTTAGATAATGTAGATGGTCCCATTGCTTTTTTGGAATACACTAGCCCCAATGAGGAATCTTTGGCTACTTTTAATGAAGAAAGGGATGGGGGTATCCAAGAAGGGGATGGGTTTGCTTTTAATAAAGAACCAGCAGCTACTAAAAAAGCTGCAGACCTATTGAACCGGTAGCTACGAAACCGCTTTACGAAGACCCATTAAGTAGTGAATTTCCTATTCTTGAATCGACCCGATCCATCGATGATAGTTACGAAAGTCGACCAAGCTGAACTATTTAATGAACATGATGCTGAACATGAAAGTGATGATGTTCATGAAGAGTGCATAAATTTGAGGGCTGAAAGGAGGTCATATCAGAGGAGGAAAAGAAGAGAAAGGATACCAAATGACCCTGGAGAAATTCCTGTTGGTGAAGTTGGTCCAGATCTGGGCTTTGATGAAACTGCTACTCCTGATACAAGCTTGAAAGCTAAGGTTGCTGGGGATGAGCCAGTGTATGTCAGTTTTGATGCATATAGTGTTGAATCAGATACAGATGATGAGTCAGGGTCTATGAGGGCTAGGAGAAGGATAATTTTTGACAAAACTGTTGAAAAAGTGATGTGGGAGTTGGGGATGGTTTTTGAGGATGTGAATGAGTTTAGGGATGCTGTTACAAAATATGCACTTCAAAGGGGTGTGCGGTTAGAGAAATTTGTCAATGAGCCCAAAAAGGTTAGGGTGAGGTGTGTAGGGATGGCTGCCCATGGTGCTATATGCAAGTCTTGACAAGAAGACTAATGATTTCATGATCAAAACCTACAATCCTAAACATAGGTGTGTCAAGACTACTAGAAATTACATGTGCAATGCTAAGTTCTTGTCTAAGCATTACAAGAATAGAATTACAGAACAGCCAAACATTAGGATTTTCAAGTTTCAGCAGTTGATTAGGGAAGAACTTAACATACATGTTGGAAAAACCACTGCCAGGAGAGCTAGAGCTAAAGTACTCCAAGAAATCATGGGTGATCATGTGTTAGAGTTTGGAAGAATATTTGACTATAGGGATGAAATGTTGAGGACTAATCCTGGAAGTACTTGTGTTGTTAAGGTTGATGACTCTGGTGAAAGTGGTAGGTTGGTGTTTGAAAGTTTTTATATTTGCTTTAATGCTTTGAAAAAATTCTTTTTAGGTGGCTGTAGGAAATGTATTGGTTTGGATGGTTGTTTCTTAAAGGGAATAACCAAAGGACAGCTATTGGCTGCTGTTGCTAAAGATGCTAATAATCAAATGTTGCCTATTGCTTGGGCTATAGTGGAATATGAGAATAAGAACACTTGGACATGGTTTTTGAAATTGTTGATAGCTGATTTGGGAATGGGAGATGGCAGCAACTACACAGTGATAGACATGCAAAAGGCATGACAATCACTTTTTTTTCTTCATTTAGTTTACATCCATTCATATATAATTGTTTCTTAAAATTGTAGGGGCTTCAATCAACTATGAAAGAATTGTTACCATTGGTGGAGCACGGGATGTGTGCAAGACACATCTAGCCAAGGCAAAAGGATGGAGAGGTCTCCAAAGAAGGAACTAATTACTGAAGTGTGCAAAAAGCACCTTTGAAGGAGAGATGAAGATAAATTTGGACAAAATGAAACTTGACTTAGTACGCAAGGATGGTAAGGATATTGTTGCGGATTTACTATACTACCCACGAAACTTGGTGTAAAAGCATGTACTTTAGAGCTGACATTAAGTGTGATAGTGTGGACAATAATATGTCTTGAGAGCTTGATGCCTGGATTTTAGGTCCAAGGCATAAAACCATTATCACTATGCTTGAAGAGATTAGAGTAAAGGTAATGACTAGAATAGGTCGGTTAGTCAATTTCCAAAAACATGGTTAACCAATATATCTCCAATGGCAGAGGGTACTAGAAATCAACATAAAGAAGTCAATGGAATGTAATATTGATTTCAATGGTGATAGAAATTTGAAATTAGTGATGGGACATATCAACATCTTGTTGATTTGAGAAATAGAACTTGCGATTGTAGGGCACAGATGCTCAAGGGAATACCATGTCAACATGACACCTTCTTTGCCATATTATATAAGAAGTATGAACTCCATTGAGTTTGTTGATAAATTTGCTACGATAAGGAGACCTACTTGAGGACTTATTGTCATTTTCTTCAACCGATCACCAATATGAAAATGTGGCCGGGGTCAATAACCCACATGTTGCACCACCGATTGTAAATCCTATGCCAAGCAGACCAAAAAAAGCCAGGAGAAGAGAAGCCACTGAGTCAAAAAGATATGGTAAGTTGTCAAGAAAAGGAGTTGACATGACTTGCAGTATTTGTCATGGTAAAAACCATGATAAAAGAGGCTGTCCTTTGAAGGTATGAGCTTTTAAAGTAAACTCTGTTTTTTATACTCTTTGTAGTAATGGTTTTGATTTGACACTACTATTTTTGGTAGGATTACAGTAGAACAAGCTATGGTAATGGACCGGATATTGCCACATCTCGGCCAAGCTTTCTTTGAATCAAGTCTTTGCACTGCGAGAGCTAGGAAGGCCAAGAAAGACAACTCCAACTTCGAAGCACCGGCAAAAGCTAGGGGAAGGCCAAGGAAAAATCCATTAACCGATGGCAAAGAGCAAGTGCAAGGCCAAGGAGTACTTCTGAGCACTACCAACTGACAGCAAGTGCAAGGCTAAGGAGTATCCAAGAACACCAACTGTGCAAGGCCAGAAGTACTTCTCAAGCACCAACAAGAGGTATGGGAACAAGGAGGACAACCATTACTGCTAAATGGTTTGAAAATGCAACAAGTTATGCTGCACCTGTTGCAGCCAATGCACCTGTCCAACCTGTTGCTTCTCAGTCTAATGTGAGTAGGGGAAGACCAAGAAAAACCTCTCAAGCTTCTAGTCGCACCATTGCGTTGCGACCAATGCACTGATCAACTGTTTGCTTCTCGTTCTAATGTGAGAAGGGGGAAGACCAAGAAAAACCTCTCAAGCTTCTAGTGTAACAGTGTTGACAATGAAAGAAGAAGAACTACCCCTTACAAAGGCCTAGGAATCATTGGAATGGGTATATTTGTCCTGAGAAAATGGATTTACAACATACAATGTAAGAGCTGAAATATTTGTTGGAATGGGTATATTTGTTGCAAGTGAGTTTACTAACTATAAACAATTATTTTGCTTTGTCTGACAAAGATGGCTTGCCAAGTAGTAGGATAATTGATCTTTCAAGAAAGCATATAAGGTCGGTGATATTATTGGGGACCTTGGTCACAAAGCAAGGACCCAGAGTGAGGTGGAAGGGCAAAGCAGCAATGACATCAAGCCAGCTTGAAGAGATGAGGGTAAAGAAAAGGAAAAAAGTGACAGCAACCCAGAACTCGCAGACAAAGGATCCATGGAAGTAGTGTTAATATGTTGGTAGTTGGTAGAACAAGTTAATGTAGTTGGCAGTTTCGCAGTTCATAAACAAACTAAAGTAGTTGTGGTTTAGATGCTTGTTTTGTGACATTATGCTACTGCACTTGAATGTTGCATCATCATGAATGTGATGCACTACTTTTGTACAAACTTATATTGGTGCAATTGTTTATATATACCAAGGTTTGTTTCTATTAGTAAGTTCTGTCTCTTTCAGCAGTTGATTGGTGCACATGTTTAATGTCCATAATGTCTGTTTCTTTTTGAAATTGTTGGTGCACATTTTTAATGTCCAGAATGTGCAACCTATGTTGGTGCAGCTGTTTCTTTTTGAAAGTGCAGTTTATGGACCAAGTGAAATCTAGTCAGGCATTTGAACTACATTAATGTTGCTCACCAAATCTGGTCAAGCATTTTGAACAAAATTAATGTTGCTCACTAAATGTGATCAAGCTTTTGACCAGATTTAAAGGTGGTCAACAACAGCTAAGGTGGTTAGGGGTTAAGTAGTGGGGAATTTATTGCAAAACACATTATAAATATAGGCTTTCACTCACACTCTAATAATATCAAATAGCATTCTACATGAGCCTCTAACATGAGCCTTAATTCGAAAATGGTAGCTTATTTTGAGAAAAAATTGACCAAATCATACGTCGAAAAGGATGATTTCGTAAGTGTTCATCTAATTTATTTGTTATTTTCAATTGTTATTTTAGTTTTAGTAATCACATGTTTTTCAGCATCCTTCCAAGTAGCATTCTTGAATTTCTCCCAGAGACGATGACCGTAAAGTCGTTGTAATTTCGAAAGAGGTGCGTACAAAATGAAATACAAAGTTGGTGCTCATATGCGGCTCTATCAAGGATGGAAAGAATTTATAGATGCTAAAGGATTCGGGACGGGGGATGTATTGTGTTTCAAGGCTGTGACGATTTGTTAGGGACCGGATACACTTCCTTGTTGAAAAAAAAAATAGGAGATCATAGAAATGGATTAGACTGGTCTCGGTGTTTTCAATTTAAGCAAGGTTTATGTTGGAGCACATGTAACACCTTTGCTTTCTAAATTAAAGGGATTTCATTCATCAATTTCGAACTTACATTAAACACAAAACAAAAGAAAATTAGAAAGGATTTCCTAACATACATTAACCACAAGACAAAAGAAAAGGGAAAAGTAGTTCTAACTAACATTAACCACAACACAAAAGACATTTTTCCAAGCAACGCCTACCTAACATCAAGCACAAAACTAAACCATTCAACTTCAAAAATACAAGAAACACTAAGGCAATGGGTCATGACAAGTTGAAGCATTTCCTCGCATTAACCAACTGATCTAACTAACAAAACAAAACAAGACACAAAATGTGAAAATCAAATTAGAGCTAAAGTTGTTGATCCCCTTCTTTTTCGATTTTATCTCTTTTGCATTTTTAGTTTCGCCCAGATTAACCACACTTGATTGTTCTTCCATCTCCTTCATTTTCATATCACTTGAGGCAGATTGTTCTTCCATTTCAATCTCTTTCAACATCTCGGCAATTTCGGAACTTCCACATCCTTCTTCCATCTCCTTAATTTTCTTCTCTTTTGAAGCTAATTCTCCGTGCATCTCCTTCATTTTGTTCACCAACTTTGGAATAATGTATTTCGATCTTTCATCAACTTTGGAAAGATCCCTCCATCGAAAAAATTTACACTTCTTCGAACCATAGTAGGGGCAAGACCAATATCTTCTTCCGGGATTGTTGTCGGACCAGGAAGTCTTCAATAGGAGCAACACACCATGACTGCATCGCACCTCCGTATTCAACATTGGATCTTCAGTGTCCATACAAAGCTTATTCAAATCCAATCTTGTTTCTTCCATAGATAACCTAAATTTTTAATCAGAAATTTGGGGAAAGAAATTGTAAGAATCTAATCTTGGGTAAGAATTGAAACATAAAGAGAAGAGATTTACCACAAATTTTGGGGAAGAACTCAATGTGGAAGAAGAGAACAAGATCTAGCCGTTTGTGGGGATTTGATATTGGATTTGGGGAATTAAAAACGTTATTTGGACGGCCATGTGGCAAATATACACTGGTCCATATAGTTTTTATCATCTCTTACGCGCTGAAGGAGAGTAGCTTCACTTGCTAGTCCAGGTCACCGGTTGAAAGCGTAAATAATACACAAAAAATAAGTCCAGGGGGGTCATAGGACCTCTGAAAAGTTGAGGTGTGTTATGGCAATTTTGACCATAGTTTGAGTGTGTTTGAATACTTTTACCTATATATATATATATATATATATATATATATATATATATATATATATATCGAGACTTACGTAATTGTTCTATATATTAATATGTATTGGTTCATTGTTTGGGTGATTACCGGGGTGGGAAGGTAAGTGCCCGCACGACCTAAGCAAAATGTCGTGTCGGGTCACCTTGGCCTAAGAGGTTTATGCGCATTCGCCCAAATAATGATATTTCATGCAAGCAAAAAGGGAGATAATGTTTATAATACATAAAATAAAATATGTTATAAGTCCACCGGTAATGGGGTCATGGTTTTGACCTACGTAACAACGAAGTTGAATTACAATCTCGTAAGTGTTATATTTTGAGACCCGCAACATGACCATTTTTAGTATAATAGTTGATAAATATCATGTATGGAGAGTTTTGAAAATTTTGAGATCGTGTAAGTTCGACGAAAATTTGAGAAAATGTGAGTACTTTGGAGCGCGTTTTCTCCTAATATATATATATATATATATATATATATATATATATATATATATATATATCGATGAAGAGAAACAAAACTGCGCACTTACGTAATATAAAGGGTTAAAATCTCACTTTATCATCCCAAAAATTTCCAGAAAATTCACTTAATTTTATTCATCACAAAAATTGAGGATTTTGTATTGGTTCATTGTTGGGGTGTTTGGGTTTACTTGGGGACAAGAAAATGATGAAGATTTTGCTACCTTCATAAAAATAAGGTATGAATTGTTGAATCTCTTTCTCTATCAATATGAATTAAGGAATAATTTCAAGAATAGTGGTTATGGTTTATTGTGTTGATGTTATTGATTTATGGGTTGAGGGTTGAAGAAAAATTTGGATGAAAATACATATATTTGTCTTGTACGATGTTGAGGATGTTGTTATAGATGTTGTTAGTATTATTTCACGGAATAAAGTTATTGATTAGTCGTATCCCAAGTTGGTTGGTTGGGAAATTTAGGAAACGATATAATTTATGTTGGTGTTGGAAATGATGTTATTGCTATTGCAATATAAACAAGGAAATATGGATTTCATTAAGTGTTTAAGACGAGGACATGTTTCCTAACGATATTATGAATGGCTCTATATGTAGACGAGGCTTAAAATTAAAGAAAGACAGAAATAAGTTGGAAATACATAAAAAGGCATGATCCTTTCTATAAACCTTTATGTCGTACCATAATATCATTGTTTCCGCAAATGCTAGAAATCCAGGAATCTCGCGATCCTTATGATGTTATTGAGGCAAGGCATGATTCTTTTCTTATATAATTCCATGAAAACTCTCATTTCCAATAATGTAGAGATTCATGACTTTTAAAGTTTCTATGATGGTAGAATTGAATAATTTCTTATATGATAACCATGATGATGATCACAGGATTTATTTATCCAAGCTCAAAGGCATACGGATTTCATGTTGTTATGAGATAATTTTATTCAGCCATGTACTTGAGCTATATATTATTATGATGACTATCATGAGAACGATTTTAAAAAACTAGACGATATTAGAATATTGAGCCTTTTGACTTTTCTTAACTTTATACAATAATAATTGTTCCTTCACAAAGCGACGAAATATATTCGGAGGCTACCGATTACGTCACTCCGATTCTGGATTTATATATATGTATGTATTTTCTCACACCGCGCCGCGCTAAAGGCACGTAGATGTGCACACCACCGCAGTGGGCATGTTATGATACCCGGAAAACAAATATATACTACTTATATATCACACCGAGCCTTCATGGCCGGGCATGTTACTTTCACACCCATGGATATGTATATGTATGAAATGTTTTTTTTAAAAAAAGCCATGACATCCGCCTTATGAGGCATCCGTATGTTCGGTTATCTCTCTTACTCATTGTTACTTTCCATATCTATATTATGATATTATTCATGCCTTACATACTCAAAGGAAGGCTCTCAAGATATTGCTAGAAGATGTTCCAATTGGATTGGCGAGCTCCATTTCTTTCCTCGAGCGTGGCCGATCCCATGTCATGGTATAATGATTTTGTTAGAGACCTCGTATATAGTATGCCATTTATGTGTGTATTATCACTTTATTTTATATGATCACGTATCTTACTTGATTTGATAAAGACGGAAAGAATGTTTTTTCGAAAAACTTTCATCATTTCATTCCATGACTTACCCAAGACTATGAGTATAACGAGAGCCGGTGGGTTCGCTCGACTCTAAGTAAGGGTCGGGTGCCCATCATGCCCCCATCGGACCTTATGTGACAATATATACCCATATAGATCATATAATAGCCTTACAATTCTAAAGCCACATTAAACAAAGAAAAAGTATCATCAAAAAGTCCACAAGATCATTTTCTTGACTAAACAATAGACAATACCACAAAACAAATATACACAACCCTTAGCCAATATACCATGGATATACACACCCATGGAGATACTAAACTGGCCCAAAAAGGAAAGCTCTCACCCTCTTGTTCCTGATGCCACACAAGATCCAAGGGGTTTCCAGAACCCATATAAGCTTAATCCCCAAGTGCTATTTTTCCTCTCCATTTATGTGTTAAACTTATGGTATATAAAAAAGGGAGTGTTCAATATTTTTTATACAAAGCTTACAATAAGAAACTAGCTATAGTTATCCACCCACATAGTAGACAATCATATAATTAATTAGGCTACCATGGCATAAAGGTCTGGCCCAAACATAGGTGGCCCAACTGAACCAAACTTTAAAAGAGATGAAGAAAGTGGAAGGCCCAAATTCCAGTCATAAAAGGGGGTAGCAGAGGTAAGCAAATGGAAGACAAGTAAAATACCAAGCCCAACTGAGTATTGATTGAAACAAAAGAAAAATTCCTAATTCATATAGGTGATATTCCTCACTTATACCAAATATACTGATCTTGGTATCCTAGAGGCATACCAAGCTATGTATACCTGGTATACTGGGCATATCCCTAGCTCAAGACAAAAACATAAATGGCACATAGCAGGTAGAGGTAAGATTTTCAAGGGTTGTTACTTAATTCTCATATAACAAACCAAACCAAAGATACACCCAACATCCCACAAAAAAAAAAAAAAAAAAAAGGCCACATTTCCAACTTATAATCTGTTTAGGCAGACAAGACCTCCTTAATAGGGCACAGTTTTTTACCTCCCTAGAATATGACATAAAGTCATTAAGGGGCATGCCTTATCCTATACCATAAATCAAATATTAATCTTCAAAACAAGCTTAATTTCCACTTACTTTAAACATAACAACAAACCACAAAGAAAAGTATGATTAAGTAATTGCGTGAGATCATGTATAGGACTTGTTTACCCTAACAACTTCTAAACAGATAGACTAGTGACCAAATAATACCACATGAGACTCACGAGCAATTCAAACACTTAGACTTGTACAAAAAATTGGGACCAACTTATTTTATGGGCTCAAATAATTAGGCAGTTCATGAGGACAAATTTAGAGCTTTCAAAGAGTCATATTGTCTTGTCTTTAAAATCACACAAAGGTATAAATATCCAAGAGGATAAAAATTGGAAGGAGGGGGGGGGGGGTGATAAGTTGGTATTTTACCAACTTATTTCTTCTTTAATCTTAGATTGTTGTTATGTTTTGATTGAGAAAATAGTGCATTTAATATCATTTCCTTCAATTTTATAAGTTTATATGATTGAGAAGTGATCATGAAGAAATCAAGTGAAAAACAAGTCAAAAAGAGGTCAAAGTGAAGAAAATGATAAAAATGGCTAAAACTGCAAAAACGTGACAGATTTGCAAATCTGAAAATATGGGGCTGTTTTGGTCATATTTTGATGTGGAAATATTGGGGAGCTATAAAAGCAACACTAGAAGGAAAATATCATCATCTTTGGCCATATTTACAAGCTTGGAGAGCTAGGGTTTTTGCATCCACACTTGGGGTTTAAAGATTTGAAGATCTTGATAAGAAATTTCTTAATCCTTTACTCATTTCTTCAATTCCTTGCTTTGTACTGACTATTTAAGTGTGTAGTTTTTCATTTCAATGCTTGAAACTTGTTTATGAAAATATACATTGTTAAAGTTTGGGTTGAAACTCTTGTTTTGCTTATGTATTGAATGATTTTTATTGCTAATGAAGTGAGTTAATGTTGTTTTAATTAATCTTGTTCTTTGATGTTTCTTAAGGGATTAGCTAACCCTAAGACCCACCCATTTACTTCGATTTGAGCTCGAGAGAGGAAGATTGAGGTTGGGAAAGACTAATTAACAAGAATTTGGGGCTTTAAAACTCATCTAATAACTTGAGCTAAAGATAGAAAAGTTACTTGAGATTATATTGATTGTGCTTAATATCACACTCTAAGGCTTGAGAAAGCTTAGAGTAAAATTCATTGATTTGGTCGAGAGACTTTTGATGAGATTTTAGAGATCATTATCTAATTAGCATAAACTCACTCATAGTTATAAAATCATGAAATACATTGGATCGTTATTTGAGAGTAATTTTCTTTTTATCCATACTTGAGGCCATTGATCATTTTACCCGCTTTCTAGTTAGTTTTGTCTTTGTTACCTGTTAAAACAAAAATCAAATATTGAAAAAGTGTTTGGCTTAGCGTAGTTGGTGATAATTCCTTACTTGTTTAAATCGCCTAGTATATTGTTCCCTGTGGGATCAATCCCGACTCATAGTTGGGTAAATTATATTATATACGACCATGTACACTTTCTCTTTGAGGAGTAGATTTGGACGTTATCAATTTTGGCGCTGTTGCCGGGAAACAATTTGGCGTATTTGGGTTAGTTTGGGATTTAAGCTTGCTTGCTTTGGTCCAAACTTGTGAATATTTTGGTGCAGTTATTTTCTTTGTTTATTTTTTTTTTTATAGTTTTTGTAAATGGCATCATATAATGAAAATTGGTTGGATGGTAGTTGTTCATACTTTGATGACTCTTGTCCTTATTATGGAGGACCACACTCATGGCAAAATTGTTTGAATTCTCCCGGGGCGGATTGTGCGCACAATCTCAAACCTATGAGTGGAGTATTTGTAATAGGTGTGGCAGTCAAAATGGTCATTGGGCTAATTGTGAATATTTGTCCTTCCCTTCCCCGAACCCCCGCTATGACGATTCTACTTTTGATTTTGATGATGATAGGGCTATGGAAGTGGAAGAAGTCTCAAATGCTCAAAATGAGAGGATAATGCTCATGTTGGAGACCATTCTTGAAAAAGAAGAAAAGTTGAACTTAGCACTCGAGGACTTGAGGCAACCACTTAATGACTTGAGGCATGCAATTAATTGCAATGACAAAGCTATTCACACCTTAGAGGATCAAATGAAATTATTGATTGAGGCTCATAATGCTCACCAACTTGAGGGTGTTGAAAGTAGACAAGAAAGTGGCCAAAACATGAATTTCTCCAAGGGCGGATTTTTACAAGCTTTGAATGACTCTCACCATGAAGAAATGGAAATTGTGAGCCAAGATTGGCTTATAACTCAAGCTCAACAACTTGGAGCCTATGGGGATCACCGTGAAGGCATTTCACGGATGATGGAAAAATTTCTAAAAATGCATGTTGAGCAAAGTCAAGATTGAGGCATGTGATGCTCAATATCAAAGAGCCATGGAATGTAATTTTGAGATGGATTCAATTGAAGAAGAGGTCAAGATTGATTTTGAAGAGCTAATGGTGGACTGCCAACCAACGGACTCAAAAATAGTGAATGATGCCGAAGTTTAAGAAATGATACTAGAGTTGCATAAAAAGGTTCACAAAATAATTTTTGAGGACTCTAGTTCATTTGTGGGTGAGGATGTCAAAATTCATGCAAGTTTGGAATTTGAGCGCATTGGACCACATTCTAACCATTTTTCAACATTATGTTTGGTTGGTGAAATGGAAGTTGAACTAACCGAGCCTATGGAAGATATTGGAGATGACATACTTTTTACCAAACTAAAAAAACTAGGGGTGGGGGCGTGGGGGGGGGGGGGGGACCAAAAAGAACAGAAATACCAAGCAAGTTTGAGAGGGTAATATGCAAAGACAACTAGGCTGCCCATGTCAATAAACAGACTTCTTAAATTAATCATGCCTAGATCAGGTTATCACCACCAAAGTGATCAACTTAACAGCACCTCACAGAAGGCACCTCTGACTAGGCAAATTAAGCTAGACTGATTATATAGAATAGCATCAAACAGGTTGAACTAACACATAAGCATGCTCAATCAAGACAGATTAAGCCAGGCTTCCTGCACTAATGTACTTTAACAAACTAAACTAGGTTAACTTATGTGAGCATGTTTAATTAAGAAGCACTGCCACCTCAGGTTTTAGCAACTATCAATAACACATTTCTTTAAAAATAGGCATGACTTAAATGAAATCTAGGCACATTAATCAAAATCAAAACACACCCCCATGTGACACAAATTTTCCCTCTTTAAGATGAAACAAACAGCTTAATGTGGAACCTATTGGTGTTGCACAACAATAGCTAATTAACTTGTTAACAGAGCCATGTCTAATAGTTTTAGCATTTCATCACGGTTGTTTAGCACATCCCTTTAATCTCATAGACATGACTCACAGAATAACCTCACACAAACTCTATCAGAATCAATCTATGCAGGCTAAACACAAATTCATAATAACACTATCATATTAAATTTGACCAAGGAAAGGAAAATAAGCTAGCCATTTTTTTAAGTTAGCCAAGTAGAACCAAATAAGCTAGCCATCATTTTAAGTTAGCCATTAAGATCATCAAACTATTCCAGATCATATTAAGCTTGACTTAGTAAATATGCACATTTGGCAAGTACAGAGATGGGCTATTATGTTCAAATGTAAGAGCTTATTTTCTTGTACCACTTTTAGCACAATTCACACATATACATCTAATTCCCCCAAGCTGGCAAATTAAAGCTTAAAGAACACACCTATCATACTAACATAAAATCAAACCTAAACCTTCTACACTTAAATACTCATGAAAAATACTTAGTGAGCTATCAAACCCAATCTGGATGTTTCAAATCTTTCCTAAACTCAACTATTGAGCACAAGATCCTATTAGAGTTTACCCTGTTATACATCCTACCAGTTGACAAATTTTCAGTTTAAAAAGAAACTCCAATTAGATAAAGACATGATGCATTTCATCAAACCAACTGTCCATTAGCAAACAAAACCTTAACTAGTCGCATGATGAATCATAATCCCTTAGTCCACCCTATATGAGTTATCAACTATGTATAATACTACTATTATTCAATTAACAAGCAACAGTCTTCACTAATGGGTCAAAAATACAAATAGAGTTTAACAGGAGAGACATCATTACTATACTCTCAATACCACATGAGTCAAGTCATTAAGCATAATGGAAGGTGCAGCTAAGTGAAATTTAAACTAAATGCACATTAAGCAGAAACTAAGTAGACATTAAATACATGATTGAAACAGCAAATGGAAAACATAACTGGATATGACTTAACTTCACATATATAAGCCTAATTCAACCCAAAAAATAACAACATAACTATACTAGCAGTTTCAATACACATACAACAAACAGGCAAATTACTAGAAAATGAAAAAGAGGTTTACCTTTTGCAAGTGCAGCCTTATATCGAGATTGAACTTGGAGATTTTTTGCTCCTCCTAAACCCCAAAAACTCAGCCACAAAACCCAGAAAACAAGCGAGAACAAATTTTTAAAATTTTACTTGACTCAGAAAATCTAAAGATCTCAAATATTTTCTTTGAAAACCTTAAGTATTTCGAGTCTTGTGAGCATATTCGAATTTCAATATCCGAATAACATAGAATAAGGCCCTTTAAATAGAAACCCCCAAATCTCCCAAACCCCAATCGCATCGATGTGGGATAATTCCCAAGGATGGGATTTCCTCCTCACATCCTATGTTGTAGGGTGGAGATTAAATCAAAAATAGGCATCAAAGGTCGGATTTCAACCAACAAAACCCGATCCAAAAAGTGCTTCATGAACCAATCGCATTGCAGTATTCAAAATCGAAAACAAACAAGAATAATTAAAGAAAATCAGTCTTTGACCGTTTGAATCACAGAAAAAGCAAGGGAAATATCAAAACAAGCAAAGATAATACCATGTTTGGGTCGCAATGGAGGAGAGAGGAGGTCAAGCAATTAATGCTTGCCTCCAATCATCCCTGCCAGGCCTGCTAAAGGCCTTACATCTCTGATTCTTTGACAAAAATAGCGAGATGATGAGAGGAGAGAGGGAAGGGCCCCGCAGCGGCTAGGGTTGGAAAGAGGAAAAGGGAAAAAGGGGTGGGGGGGGGGGGGGTAGGGGGAAAGGGTCTGTTTGGACGAGGAAATGGGTCGGGTCAATCCTTAATGGATTAGGCTCGGCCGAAAATTATAAAGGAAATAAGATGGGGCCTGTTTTAATGATGTGTATACATGATATACACACATGTATATGTATACGTGTGTGTATATTCGTGTATACACACATAAGGTGAGGGCCTTTCACGCAATATTTAAATAAGTGGCCAATATTAATGTCCACAAATTGGATAATTTTAAAAAAAAATAAGACCCCATTTAAACTAATTGGTCTAATTCAAAAAAGAAAGTAATAATAGCAACAAAATAAGGAGAAATAAATAAACTTTGTCAAAAGACCTTAATTAAATTTGACTAGTTCAAATTATTATCATAATTGTCTAATAATTAATTATTTTAATTATAGCCGCTTAATGGAAATTTCAAAATTAATTAAAATTAAAACTCAATTAATTATGATAAAAATCCAATAATTTGATCAAATAAGAATTGAAGGATAAAAGTGACTAATTTACTTAATTAAATAGATTCCTTGCATTAAACAGAGTAAAATACTTTGCAAATTGCTATTTAAACAATTTAGACAATTAAGTGAATAATCATGGAAAATTATCCTCTCTTCTTGGCTAATTTAGCAAAAGTGTAATAATTGTAAAAATACTTAAATTAATTTATAATATTATAGAAATTATCTTATCAAACAAAATTGGCAAAAATATAGCCTTAATAAATTTTAGAAAATTATTTTGACTTTCTAAAAACATATTTCCCTCTTTTAATATTTCAAGGACTCTGGATAATTAAAGCAAATTATGTGAGGTCAAAAATTAGGTGTCAACAATATTCATTTTTATCTTTTGAATTGTTAAGAACTATAGTATCATTCTTAGAATTTTAAGTATGTTCTATCATAGTAATATTTTAGATATAATACATCTTTACGCGTTTCACTTTTTCAAGTAAATACGAAACTTCTTTTGTGATGTTCGTGTTGATATTAACATGTTTTATAGATATACGAATTTTTTACTAATTTTATAGTTTTATTATTTTTTCTATAATTTTAATGTATTTTTATATTTTATTTTTTATATGTTAATTTATTAATGTATAAATAATAAAAATGAAATATTCATGGGGCTTACGCCTCGTGCCTCTAGGCTTACGTCTCGCCTAGTGTTAGACAAAATGCCTTGCTTCAGGCCCACGCTTTTTAGAACACTGCTTCCAACTCATGACACATGCAATCCTTTACTGGTAATTTTCTAACGCGCTAAAGTTAAAAAAAAAACAATTACACTGAATTACAGTGATATAGTTCACGTATATCATTTTGAATGGTTTTCTAACATTAATATTTATGGTCTGTGATTAGAATTTGTTTGTTTGCATGACCAAATATCTATCCTATGTTATGCCCGATCTTCGCCTATAGGATAGATGAGGTTACTCAACCAATTCCAAGCTAGCGTTCGCGAAAAAAAAAAAAGAACAGGAAAGTAAGGACACAACAATTTTTACGGGGAAACCACCCGGCTCACAAAGGGTGAAAAAATCATGACCTACACCTCTGTGGGATTTTGCCCAAAATCCACTACAATGGTGATCCTTTGGAAATTCAAGTTACAAACTCTGTAACCTAGGAACTAAACTCTAATTCCTATCTCACTAATCTCCCTAGACTAGTAAGCCCACTTCAAGTTATACCAACTTGAAGTTGAATTTGACTAACTGTTTGTATCTATAATTAATGCTTCTAAGAAATCATATAAAAATACAGCTCGATAAACAACCTAATACACAAATCTAGACTTAAAAACTGTAAAATATAAACTCTATTAAACAGGTTCTTTAATCTTCTTCGCAGTATCAGGGTCGCACTTGTGTAATCAGAACTCTCTCAATTGTTTCTTTGACAGGGTTTTCTCAATTTATGATTTTCTCTCTTTGTAAGTGCGCAAAGTTCTTCAAGACAGACTTGGATATATATAGCTTTTGGTGCGCAGTAAGTCAGCTGAAAACAAACCCTACATGATGAGGCCCATTAAGAGAATTAGGGTTTGAGTTGACTTAGGCTTCTTGCATGCATGCGGCTTCATAATCCCTTTAGGAGTCTGAAGCACATCCTGGATAATAAGGCAGGAAATCCTGTAACTTGTCCACCAAGTCCTTACATCAGAATCTTTAAGTTTAGGAATCTAACTCGCAGCAGGATTTTGAGTTGGAACATGTTCATGGATCAGGTTCAAGCACCTAGTTCATTCACTTCGTCTCATGTTTCCTCCAGCCTCGATCTCTGGCAATAATAGGTGCTTTAGATGAGCATGAATATGTCTCCAATTTGTGTTGAAATAGGTCTTTAATCTCTATCCAAATTAGACACAAATTAGCTTCAAGAAATAAGGAAATTTTCCTTAAACTCTTCCTAGTCAAACTTGACTTCCTTGATTCATGCGGCTTCCTTTCCAAGCACGTAGCTTTAATTAATCCTTTCCTTGTACAAATTGGAAACATCATCTACCAAATAATTAATTCATAATATAATATCACAAATTGATTAATCACAATAATTTTACACCGCCTCCAAAATTTCATACTTGAACCTTTCTTCTAACATTATTAAGTACATGAACAAGTTCTTCAAACCTGTTTGTCAATAATCAAAACACATACTTATCATAACTCAACAATTTTCCCCTTTTCGATAATGACAAACATATGCACTTTCTGAGTATAAGAACCATAAAATTTTTCTACAAAACTTCTTGAACATGATCAATACCAACCCTGTGTTGAGACCTGTGAGGGACCTGAATCTTTGATATGTTTGTCAATCCTTCTTGAACATTGATTGCCAATTATACTCTGTTTGTCAATCATCAAAACTTTATAAAGTCTTGTGAGCATCTAAATAATTTCCCCTTTTTTTATGATGACAAACCCATAGTAGCTTTGCACTTCTTCATGTGCATCTTCCCCTTAAGAAAAAACTCCTATGTTGACAATCTTCCCTTTGAGAACCAGCTTACTCTAAAGAACCAACTAGCTTCAATCATAAGACTTGGTAACTTTTCTTAAGAATATGGTTTGTCAACCTAGTTCTTCATCAGTTATATATATTATGTGTTAAAGACCCAGGTCTTACTCGAAAAACCAACACTTCATAACTTCCCCCTTTTGGCATCATCAAAAATAAAATTAGTTATGTCAAAAGTGAGAAAGTTAGTAACATTAACTCATGGCTGTTGGGGCCACACTAACGTGAACATAAGTCGAGAAATCAAACATTTAAGTCCAAATCATAGTCATATTGAATAGACACAGCAAAACTAATGATCCAAAACCCCAAAGACGTACCATTTTAAGTCATAAGACCCAACCAACAATAATCACAAGAACCTGATTTAAAAGCCACAGCAATAAACGTTAAACCAATAGAGTACAAGGCTATCATTTGAGAATCAGCTCTTTACACTGGAAGGATTGAGTTTGGAATAGGTTAGGAAGAGACAAAGGACAAGAAGAAATATGTACTACACATTGATAAGCAATTTTGCACAAGGTAGTCACCACTTGTCTTTCAAACCTGATGAAATATCAAGAAGATCAAGAAATTTAAGAAAAACAAGAAACACAAGATTGAAATTCAAGAGAAAGGCAGATTGAAGATTAATTTCTTTCAAAAATGAGAATTCTTCTTTCTTGAATCCTTTTCTAAAAAGGTTTCTTGTTTCTTGATTATTATTATAGTAAGGATTTAATTTCTATCATTAGTAGGATCTTTATCCTAGTTCTAGTAGGATTCTTGTTTTCTTTATTCTTTTCCTTATAGAATATGGATTTTGCTTTCCTTATTTTTAGCTATTTCATTTCTAGAGTAGAATAGGGATTTATAGCTATAAAGAAGAGACCCTGGGCCTATATAAAGGGTTCTCATGCTATGTAATAGAGGATCCACATTTTTTATCGTAAACCCTAGTTTGCAATAGAGTTATTTTCTCTATTTGGTATTGTTTATCCTTGTTTTTGGTTCTAAGCAAGGTGGTGATAGTCTTTATATTGTTTTCAATAGCGTGTGGTGTTTCTTTAACACGTTAATTGGTTTCAAATAGTGACTTAGGAACTTTATAGGTTCTTGATCATTCAAGAACACGTTTCTTGATTTAAAATTCGTTCTAGTTCATACCCAGAACCTTAACTTCCTTTCTATCATTCCGCCCTCAATATTTTTTGTTTTAATGATTCAATAGTTATTTCCATAGTTCAAATCGTCATCTTTCACCTTCTTTTTGAATCACTTCAATTCGAGACCTATAGCTTGAGTTATATCCTTCTTGAATTTTGCCCATTAAATCGTTTCAAGATCAAGATCCTGGTCGATTGATTCTTTGTTAACTCAAAGAATCACATCAATACCTTCTCCTCCACTACATTTGATTCAGTTCTCAACCTCGAGTCATATCACATTCATTTAGCACAGTGTTAGGATTTGTAGCAATAGCTATCTTTGCCTTCCCTTTTTTTTTTTCTTTTCTATTACTCTTGCAAAGCATTTTTTTTCTTAAACATGGCCTTCTCCACGAAACTTTTTCAATTTTGAACAACCAGACTTAGTGAAATTTTGAATTGTCTAAATCTTTCATGGGACTAACCTTCCACTCATCGCAACCCAGTTGGTGACTAGGTTAATGTGAATATGAATAAAAATTCAACCATTCTTTTTTGCACAAGAAACAGGTTCATCGACATTTTAAGCCTCTTTCAACAATACCTTCCCCTTTTGAGAAATTGCACAAACATCATCCATCCAAAGTCTGAACCTTCCCCCTAAGTACTAGCACTCTCCCATTAACTTTCATAAAGACCAATAAAGAGAAAAATCTTGTTCAAATTCTACCAAGAAGAACAAATTCCAAGACTTTGTTAGATGAGTCAACATGAAGAGAAAAGAATTTTTTTTGTGTTAAAAGAATTGATAATGAACAAGAGTTGACTCAGGAACCTGGTTTAACATATGGCCTTTTAAACAAGATAATGAAATTAAGTGTTGGAAAGGAGGCACATAGTTGACTGTCACAAGAACCAGGTTCATTGACGAGTTTCCACAAAATTGGCATACTGTCCTTAGACTTTTCTTGATCTCAAGATCATGCCATGCGTGCATACCTGTTACAGTATAAGATAATCGATTTAGATATTACTTTCAACCCTTAGAATATAATTAACTAACTCATTCTCATAGCCAATCATTGAGGGAACCCATGAATGTAATCATTCTATCCTGATCAGCCCAAAACTTCATGCGGTTCATCTCAAGATGATCTCCAGTATAATCTGCATCTACTTGTAGTTTGACATATACTTTTTTTCTTTAACTGAAGAACCAAGTTTTTTTCATATCCAACTAAGTATCAAATGCAAAGAAGAATCAATGATCTCCATATTGAACGCTTGATCAGTTCCCACGGACCAGGTCCTTGATTGGTTTCTCTTGTCAGCCCATCAAAAAGGAAACATAGCTCACCTATCCTGCTCTTCTCAAATTCATTTCCCATAAGCTTTGAAGATTCTTCTCATAACGATTTATGAGTAACACTAGAAATAATATCATTAACATACACCTTGCATCTTGTAACGTTTCTATCTTATAACGTTTCTATCTTCATCAATCTTGTTTTCGAATATCCAAATGGTTCCTTCTGATGGTTCTATATGCAGGTCGAGGAACCGAGTACGACACTTTATTTCTTTCAATTTTATGAAGCTTATATTGCATATACATTATCCAAGTTGCATCATTCTGAGCTGATTGCATATTTTTAAGTTCAATGGGGGACAAGAAAGTAGTGAAGGCATACATGTTCCTCACTTTAGATCTAGAACATTTTCTAGAATTCCAAAAGAGTGAGTAATTTTCTTTGGATTAGATCAGGACCTTTTGTGCTTTCAAGTGCCACCTGAATATCCTTATCATTATTTCAAACCTGATCATCAGAGGAACTAGGTTCACCATCATTAGTTGCTCCATCATCAACTGTTCCGTTCCACCTTGATAATCACTATGCTCAGCTACCAAGAACCTAGTTCATCAACCGATTTAGTTTGTTCAGCATTTTAGATTTCTCTGATCAGGTTTCTCAGTAATTCATAGGGAGTCTTCTTGATAATTCTGCTGAGATTCCTCCGATGGACCAAGTTCATCCACATGTTTCATGGCAAAGTTCCCTTGTCTGAGTGCCAACTTATTCAGTATTAGATGAATATGGTTCTTCATTGTGTTCACCATTTTCAAAAGCCACATTACCTCCTTGAAGAGTTTCAAGTGAAAGGTATTTTTATTTGTTTCTTGTCATGTGTCTTGAGCAAACACTATTTATGTACCACTTGTACTTGCTTCATTTCACTTCAACTGCAAGACAATCAGAGGTTAGTTTTAGGAACCTAGACTAGCTTGAGTCCTTTTCCTTGAGCAAAAGAATGAATCAAATCTTTCTTTATCTAACCTGACAACACATAAGAAGACCGGTTCCATCTACCTGTTCCATTTATTTCTATAGGTTTGGTCTTTTTATTTATTACTTTCATATTTCTTTCTTTATCCCTTAGGTTCACTGGGTACTTGATTCTAGGATGTCCTGTTTTGCCACAAACAGTGCAAAATTCCCCTTCTATAGATTCCCTTTTTGCAGCTCTTCCTAAGCCAATGGTTACACTACGTGTTCCACTGGTGAGATTAGTAAGAATTTGAGAGGATTGTGTCCAATGACTAGCTCTTTCAAGATCACACTTTACCTTAGCAAGATCTATTTTTTAAAGTCTAGATTTCTCACTTTCCTTGTATAGATCATCTTTGACCTTATTCAATTCAGCTTCTGATTTAACCTGTTGGTTACCAAGAACTCCTTTACCTTTTTCAGTAACCCAAGGTTTCAAGATTTCAGATTTTAAGGCAAAAACAAATGAATCAAGTTGATGAACCTGTTCCTTTAAGGAGCAATTTTCCTTTTTAGCCTTATTTTTACTAGTTTCAATAGCTAAGAATTCATAGTTTAAACTAGTAAAAGCACTCAATAACTGATTTCTTTCAGATCTCACATCCTAAAAGGCATCTATCAAGGTGAGCATTAAAGAGGTTAATCTTTTCTTTGAAAACAAGTCAGAGTTTATTTTTTAGTTCAAAAAGATTTATCTCATGTTTGTCCTTCACTTCTGAATCTGAGACTTCTAATGCCATCAGTGTCTGTTCATCAATTTTTTCATTATCAAAACCTTCATTGTGTCCAATTGATGGTGCAACATTTATCTTGATCTTCTCTTAAGGTGTTAGCCTCGCTTAAAGAGAACATGCTCTGATACCAATTGCTAGTTTGCATGACCACATATCTATCCTACATTATGCCCTATTTTCACCTATAGGATAGACCAGGTTACTCTACCTGTTCCATGCTAGAGTTTGCAGAATAATAAAGAACAGGAAAGTAAGGACACAACAATTTTTAGGTGGAAATCACCCGACTCACAAAGGGTGAAAAAACCAACCTCTGTAGGATTTTTTCCAAACTCCACTACAATAGTGAGCCCTTACAAATTTAAGTTACAAACTCTGCAACCTAGGAACTAAACTATAATTCCTATCTCAGTAATCTCCCTAGACTAGTAAGCCTACTTCAAGTTATCTCAACTTGAAGTTGAATTTGACTAATTGTTTGTATCTAAAATTTATGCTTCTAAGAAAGCGGATAAAGATACAACTCGATAAACAACCTAATACACAAATCTAGACTCAATAATTGTAAAACATAAACTCTATTAAATAGGTTCTTCATTCTTCTTCGTAGTATCAGGGTCGCACTTAGGTAATCAGGACTCTCTCAATTGTTCCTTCGACAAGGTTTGCTCAATTCCTGGTTTTCCTTTTGTAAGTGCGCAAAGTTCTTCAAGATAGGACTTGGATATATATAAGCTTTTGGTGCGCAGTAAGTCGGCTGAACACAATCCCTACATGATGAGGCCCATTAAAAGAATTAAGGTTTGAGTTGACTTAGGCTTCTTGCATGCATGTGGCTTCCTAATCCCTTTAGGAGTCTGAAGCACATCCTGGATAATAAGGTAGGAAATCCTGTGACTTGTCCACCAAGTACTTACATCAGAATCTTTAAGTTTAGGAATCTAACTCGCAGCAGGATTTTGAGTTGGAACATGTTCATGGATCAGGTTCAAGCACCTGGTTCATTCACTTCGTCTCATGTTTGCTTCAGCCTCGATCTCTGGCAATAATAGGTGCTTTATATGGGCATGATTATGTCTCCAATTTGTGTTGAAATAGGTCTTTAATCTCTAATCAAATTAGACACAAATCAGCTTCAAGAAATAAGGAATTTTTCCTTAAAAAGAAAAATTCTTCATAGTCGAACTTGACTTCCTTGATTCATGCGGCCTCCTTTCCAAGCACAAGCGTGTAGCTTCAATTACTTTTTTCCTTGTACGAACGGGAAACATCAGCTAGCAAATAATTAATTCATAATATAATATCACGAATTGATTAATCATATTAATTCTGCGCCCCCCCCCCCCCCAAAAGTTTCATACTCGAACATTTCTTCGACATTAATACGTACATGAACAAGTTCTTCAAACCTGTTTATCAATCATCAAAACACATACTTGTCATAACTCAACAGAACTTTGAAATGTATAAACTTGTTTTACTACTTTGCTTTGAATAAAATATCAATGTAAGATCGAATTTTTAATTTGTACTTTTGTTAAAATTCAAAATGATAAGATTTTTTCCTTGAAATTTGTGTGAGTGCGTGTGTGTATAGATATATATCTTCTATACTATTCTAAAAGTGGCAACTTATAAAGTTAAGAGTTGAATTACTAAAATGTCCATCAATTGTTGAACGACTTTTCTACCCTTTAAACTCAATTTAATTCCAAAAGAATTGATATACATGTGAGTAAATTAAATAGAAAAAGAATACAAAATGGCCAAATGCAT
Source organism: Lycium ferocissimum (assembly GCF_029784015.1). Taxonomy (NCBI): domain Eukaryota; kingdom Viridiplantae; phylum Streptophyta; class Magnoliopsida; order Solanales; family Solanaceae; genus Lycium; species Lycium ferocissimum. The sequence goes on along the minus strand of NC_081346.1, from coordinate 58,252,893 downwards.
AAGCGGACCCTTAAAGTTGTCACGATTTTCCATTTGACACCTCAATCAAGGGTTGTTCCTATTAGACACTTCAACATTACTAATAGTGTAACTATTGAACACAAATAGCTGATGTGGCATAGTGTGTGTTGCGCACCTTCCCTAAGAGCGTGAAAAGCCAAAGAAATCAAGTTTTTTTTTTTCTGTTTTTCGTTTCCCTTCTCCTTCTATCTCTCAGCATTGACACCACCATCCTTCCTCTTCCCCTTCTTTCTTCCGGCAATTTCAACAATATTAAGTTTATGCAGACAACAAGAAGATGAATATAGAAATTACATCACAAAGCATTTGCAAAATATAGCATTGGATTCTTTGTGATTAATGATTATGGGTTGTGATTACAAAATTTCCCAATTCCCTCCTTAATGAGAAAACAAAACAAAAAATAAATTTTAACAAAGCTATTAAATAATTAAAATCATCTACCTGTGTCATATCCCAAATCCCCACGCAAAACAAAACTTTGAAAAAGCAATGGATATCAAAGAGAACATGAACGGGGTCTCCTAAAGAAAATTACTAGTGAGAGTCGAGGCAGAGAAGACTGGGTAACAAGGGCGAGGAGGAATTAGTAAGATACTGTAGTAGTACGAGGGAGGATTTAGGAGTAGGGACGAACAAACGGTGAAAGAGGCTGGTGTAAGATTGGTGAAGAAGATAATGTCGGGGGTAGGGGGGTTGAGGAGGGCAGAGATTTATGTAACTAATTAAGATAGAATTTATATTTAGTTTATATATATATATATATATATATATATATATATATATATAATACCACTTGTCTACATTTTATTTGATAATATCCACATCAGCAATGTGAAAATCACACACACTTGATTTATTTTTGGTGATTGTTAGTGAGGTGCTCAATCGGCACACTTTACTTTGAACATAGGTTAAGTGTCTAATAGGAACAATCCTTAGTTGAGGTGCTAAAATGGAAAATTGTGACAAGTTTAAGGGTCCGCTTATGCATATGGCCAAATAGTAATTATCCCATTGAATAGATACATGTGCGGAATGCACATGTTTCATCTTCCAAAGTTAATGATCATATTTATCTTTTCTGCCTTTAATTTGTTTTAACACTTGACCTTTCAGATTTGTAAGTGAATCTTCATATTCCAGCTCTTTCATACTATTTGCATAGAAGGATTTCTATGTGCTACAAGTCTTGTGTGTGGAAGACTCTGGAGCTCAAAACCAGTGAAACAATGTCAAGAGACAGATGATTTTGTGGCAAAAATTGTGAGGTATGCTAATGGTGGTTATGGGGATAGACAACAATTGAATTACCGGATATCGGCGTTTGACTTCTTAGTTTTATACTTATTTGCAGAGATTAGAATTACATAGCTGAAAAGTCACTTTGGTTAACTTGCTTTCCAGGCTTTGTAAATTTTTTTTATGCACAAATATTGAGTGTTTATTACATTAGGTTTGTTTCAATTTCCACTATCAAGACAAAGCGGGATAATCTTAGAATTTCCCTATATTTCTTGCTAGCCTTATGCCATTGAAGCTTGCTCCTGGAATTTTTTTTTATTTTTTATATATATATATATATATATATATATATATATATATATATATATATATATATATAACTTATATATATATATATATATATATATATATATATATATATATATATATATATATATATATTATTTGTATTTGTAATTTCAACTTTTAAGAATGTATTGATCGAAGCGTTCTTCTTTTTCTATAGCAATTGAGACATATAGAGTCAGAGACAATTAAACTATACATAGAAACAATAGCAATGTCCACAAGATATTCGACTTTCAAATTACAAATAATAACACTTTATGTACCTTCAGTTTTTAATATTTGTAACTTAATAATTATTTTTCCATGTGCTTGTGGATAAAAATCAATTATCTTTTGGATACATATTATTAATTATCAGGAGATGCAAAGGCCAAAGTGAAAAAATGATATACCAAAATGCTCATGAAAGCTAAAAGAGTCTTTTATCCTCCAATCAAATATTTGTCCTATAATATTTTTGGTACAAAAATGTAAAACATCTTTTAATAAGCCTTTAATTGTAGAAAATTTAATAAAACATTGTCTCTTAATAAAACATTTCTCTTTTAAATTTTTATTTCATAACCCAGACACACTATTTAATAATATAATTTTTTTTAATTAAAATTAATATTACGGTACTCAGAAACTAGTATATTACTACTATATATAAGTGTTTATCCGAAAATTTTGTCATCCTCACATTCCATGGGAACCCCCGGGGGCAATAAGTTGCATACGTGGCTGTTGCCTTGCTTTATCCCTTTGCAGATTTTCACTTTTGCAAATTCTCACTTTTGCATACGTGGCATTTGTTATTGATATTTTTTGCTCCTTATTAAATAATTTTTTACTCCTTCATCTCAAAAATTTTGTATATAGTTTTTGAATATCTAAATTTTAAAATATTGAATTAATCGAATCTAATTTAGCTCCGAAGATTAATCAAATTAAATTGACTTTAAAAAAACATGAAAAGTGACAAATATTTTGGCACAAATGATGTATTATTTGTCCGTATACGTTCTAGTAAAATTTAAACAACTTTAGAGTAGTTTTCTTTTACAACTGGAGCATTTATTAAGTCTTACTATATTGTTTATTAAACCTCCAATATTTTGTTTCTTTAGTGAGCTCATATGTGCTTATAAATATCTGTTCAAAAATTATTTTTAGGTATAGTTTTAAAATCTTTTACTTTATTTATGTATTTTAATTATTATTTATTAATATTCTTGTAACATCGTTAGGTTTATTTGTGTAAAAACTCAAAACTAAGGTTAAAAATATTGTACCATATATTTGGAGTTACTGAAAAAAATTGTTGCCTTAGATGATCCTAGAAGATGAAAACATGAGTTTGTCTAATCGGGTGAAAATAAAATACATTATTAAAATTTTAAGTGAGTTAAGATAAACACAAAATGAGTTTGAAGCATGACAGAGTTAGCGTGTTGACTAGGTATTTGGTCAGATTCAGTAGCGCTTTGATTCAAATTCAGTATTTGTCTTAAAAGTTCGTTGAGTATGTATATATTATTAACTAGTGTATTTGTCCGCGCTTCACGCAGTCTCGAATATTAAAAATAACGCTACTTATGCAGTAGCATTATTTCAAAAATCATTTTTTATCTAATAAAATATTTTTAATCTACTTCTTTGCTTTAAAATTCTATGCATTTCTAGTTAAAAAGAAATAGGTGTAAACACTTAATTTTTATCCTCCCATGTCAATTATTTTCTTAACATTTCTATAGTAAATGTTATTACGAACCTTGTTTTCACAATTTTAGGAATTTAACAAAGAAAACGCGACAAAGAATAGTTCTTCATTTGATCATATTTACATAACTTTAAAAAAATTGCCTTTTCCTTTTCTTCTTCTTCTTCTTCTTCTTCTTCTTCTTCTTCTTCTTCTTCTTCTTCAGTTTTCTTGTGTTATCTACCAATTGCTTATCTTTTCCCCCATGTTTTCCATTTTGATAATTTTCTCTCATATGATCCTACTCATTTCTTATATTCATTTCGATATTATTTTTCGGTTCCCATATTTTTTTCTTTCTTTTCAATTTCTTTATCTTTTCTTATATTTTTAAATTTTATTCGTTAGTTTTTTTAGTCATACTCCTCCATTCCTTCAGAAAATTAGAAATTGTAATTATCTTTTTTTAAATTACCAACTCAACTCCCCATCCTCCCTTTATTAATCATGGAAATTTCCAAAAAAAAAAAAAAATAGTTTCTCTCTCTGATTGACTGATCGTTATACTTTTCATGGTTTATTTGTTATATTAAAAAT
>NC_081346.1:58181195-58248901 GCF_029784015.1 Lycium ferocissimum | reverse complement strand
TTGTTAAAAAGCGTATTTTTTAAAATTTTATTTTTTTAAACCATATACTTAATAGATGATCTACAAAAATGAAGGAAAAATGCCAAAAAAAAAGGAGAAAAAAGATAAATTCCAATGGAGGTCATAGAGAGGTGCCACATAGAATTGTCTATGCCTAGCTTTATATTATATATAGATTTAGGTTAAAACAATTAGGATTTAGAACTCATAAACTTCAAATTATGACTCCGCATCTGATTTGAAGTAAGTAATTTAATCTCAAATGAAACTTAAGATATTAAAGGAGTAAAATGAAAATTTTGCTTTTATATATTGAAAATATACTTATTTGAAATTTTAATTGTTATATAGTATAAAAGTGTAACATAGATTATATTTTCTTTAACTAGTCTCAGCATACGTGCGTTACATGTGTCAATAAGTTAAAAATTATATACGAAAAAAGTAAATTATGTAAAATAACAATCGACGTTAAAATAGATACAATATTAAGTTAAAGGACAAAATAATATTATTACACTGACTTAGTTGTTGAATTACGTGTAATAAGTATTTAGTTTTTCCGTATCTTTGTTTTAAACATGTAACTAATAATTTGTAATGACCTGATATTTTATTCTCAAGTGGATTTTAGAGTTACATTATACTTATCTATTTATTTTGTTAAAAGTACTAGTAGAGTGTGTGTGTATATATATATATATATGGTAGTCAGTTAATTAGTGGATAATAGGCCAATATCACTTTACATAGATTGAATAATTAAGGACTTAAAAAAAATATTTTTTAAAAGGGAAGGAGTGGGCCGAGCCACCCCAAAATTCAGGCCACATCTAGAGAGGTTATTAGGGATTGAAATATTTCTGGTGTTGAGGAGAAAACAGCGTAACACCTGATAACGTCCAAATCCACTTCTCAAAGAAAGGTGCCCGTCGTCAATTAATTTTTAAAATTTGTTTAGTCGGGTCGATCCCAGAAACAATATAAAGGCGATTAAGAAAGTTAAGGATTTTTCACTAACTAGGATTTTTCACTAACTAAGCTAAGCCAAACACATTTTCAATATTTGATTTTTGGTTTAAGAACTAATAAAGATAAAACTAACTAGAAAGCGGGTAAAATGATCAATGGCCACGAGCATGAATACAAGGGACTCTCAAGTAACAATCCAATGTATTTTACGATTTTATAACTAAGAGCGAGTCTATATTAAAAGATAATGATTTCTAAAATCTCATTGAAAGTCTTCCAACCAAATCAATGAATTTCACTCTAAGCTTTTCCAAGCCTTAAAGTGTGATATTAGGCTCAATCAATTTAACATCAAGTTAACTATCCTATTCCTAGCTCAAGTTATTAGATGAGGTTTAAAGCCTCAACCCCTTATTAATTAATCTTTCCCAACCTTAATTTTCCTCTTCCGAGCTCAAATCGAAGTAAATGGGGGAGTCCTAGGGTTAGCTAATCCCTTAAGAAGCATTAAAGAATAAGATTAATTAAAGAAACAAAGACCCACTTCATTAGAAATAAAAATAGTTCAATACATAAGCAAAACAAGAGATTTAATTCAATACTTGATAATGAATATTCTCATATGCAAGATTCAAGTTATAAAATGGAGTAATACACACTTAGCTATTCAATACATAAAATTGAAGAAAGGATTAAGAATTTTCTCATTAAAGCACTTCAATCTTCTCTTCCAATGTGTTAGTTGATGAACCCTAGCTCTCCAAGCTTGAAAAATATGACCAAAGATGATAATAATTTCTCCTAAGTCAAAATATGACAAAAACAACCCCAAAATTTCAGAAACAAATTCTCCCACATTTTCCCACATCAAAATATGACCAAAACAACCCCAAAATTTCAGATTTGCAAATCTGGCCGTTTTGCTTTGTTAACCACTTTTTTTCGTTTTCTTCAATTTGGCCTCTTTTGACTTGGTTTCACTTGTTTTCTTTCCCGAACACTTTCGAATCACATAAACCTGCAAAATAGGAGTAAACGAAATTACATGCACTATTTTTCTCAATCAAACATAGCAAAAATCTAAAATTCAAGAAGATATTAGTTGGTAATATCAAGCAAGGGGTTTTGGCAACATTAACTGACAGTGATTAGGAGTAGAATTTCCAAGTATACATCGTATTTAAAGGGATTACACCAACTTCGTTCCATCCTATCTTCCCGAATTGAATCAATAGGTAAAATTAATTTTTATTATATAAAAAATTGGTATCTTTTGGGGGGCAAAATAATTATGGGGTAATGATTTTTTCAGGATTTAACAATATTATATTTAATGGACAAAAATTCTCAAGATATATCTCTCAATTTCGAGAATTGTTTTGGGCCGCATATTTTTGGGGCTAGATTATAAAATTTAAATATGTGTTGGTAAGGAAGATTAATGAACGAGTCCCCCCATATTATGCCGAGAAAGCATTTTATTTTTAAACCAATACGTTTTGAATATGCGAGCGCTTAATGAGATTAGTTGACTAGTAGCATGACAATTATTGGACTTTGAATCCGAGGTGTCCTAAAAATTATGGGATTAGTTTTCGTAGACTAATTTGGATCCATTATTTATGTTATTAAATAGATTGAGGCTATTGGAGATCGTTTGAAGAGAATTTTGGCGTTCCAAAAAAGGGTTTGCATTCCGGTTATAAGGAAAGGAGACTTAAACTTTTTAGTTTATTGTTTTTCTAAAAAGCTTGGTTTGTTTTGTATGTATGCTTTTAAAACCCCCTTTAGTTCGGGGAGGGGGAAAAATTTTGATTAAATTGTATAATTTCCCAAAATTTGTCTAAAGTAATGACCGTATGAGTCCTTTAGCGTAATATCACTTAAATAGATATTTTCTATATAAGTAAAGTTTTGAATGGGTATTGAGGGATGTTTCTTCGACTTTATCATATTTCGAGGGCATATTCCACAGTCCCAGGGGTTCTTTTGAGGAAATGCCGAATTAAAAAGGGACCCGGTAAGAGGGGTAAAAATGCCCATTCCAAGATAGATAGGACAGGGGACAACTTTAAAGGTCCCACGAGCATAGATTCAAATTAAAGGTATTTCATTTTGTTTCTTTTTTGATGCTTCATGATTTTTTTCCCCCATTGTTTGTATATATTTAATATACTTGATTTTTAAATTTGTTTTATGCAATCGAAATTTCAAGCCCACCCCCCGGGGTAAGCCGAGAGTGTGTCGTGATCTTGCCGCATCTTTTAGACTCACGTTTTGTTTTGTTTGTAGTTCAGTGGGTTAACGAACCTTTAGCCGAAACTTGATCATTCCAAATTTTCATCAATCCATTTGGGGGCTGAGGGACCCCCTTTTTGGACTGGCGCCTCTTCTTTTTTAGTTAACTTAGTAGTACCCAGCTACGTCTGTACTTTTGTATTCATACTAGTAGTTCCATGACTTGGGAAAGTTACGGGGTTTTTGCGCCCCTAATATTTGTATTTCGCTTCCGATTTTTTTTTTTTATATTATGATACCCCGAGTATTATTCATTTTATTCTTTAAATTTTTCGATTATTAGCTTGGGGGTTGGCCTTAGGGGTGGGGTCCCCGGGGCCCCGCCAACCCCCGAGTGGGGGGTTTTGGGTCGTGACATAATTTTTCTAATATTTATTTATAAATAGACATTTAATTATTCTCCCAATATTTAGGACTTCAAATTAATCATTTTCCTAATATTTATTTATAATAGACATTTAATTATCTACTAATATCGAGGACTCCAAACCCAACTATATTTTGATAAATCCTTAAGCCATTGGCAGGTACAAATCCTATAGGAGTACTCAATTTTCCCTTCCAGAGCTGGTCAAAACTTTCAATATATATAACTTAATAAATTCTCTTTGTCATGTCAACGTCTAAAGCCTATAAAATAACTTTCTAATTAATTATCCTAAATTAAAAAGTTGGACTAATAAAATATAGTTTAACTTTTATATATATATATATATATATATATATATATATATTATAAAAGTATGAATATAAATGTTAGTTGATCAAAATAACCTTAATATATTGAACGACTTTTTTACCCTTTAAAATTTAAAAAAAAACTTTTAATGTATTTGGAGAAAAGATGAGTTGAAGTAGAACTAAACTTTTTTTTACCGTGTTTCTTTCCTACAACAAGACACTATCAATGTATAGTACTATAAGACAACAACCTCCTAAATAATTGGAAGATTTAAAAAAAAAAAAAAAAAAAAAAAGTTTTGGAAAATTTGTTTGTTGCATAAAGACAAATTGATAATATGGAGAAACAAATAAATTCTCCTTGGATTAAAAGTTACGTCATTTAGAAGGAGTCATTCATAATCATATGAAATTTATCCTAAAAATACCACTAAGCCTCCTGCACATCTAAACAAAAACAATTCCGTTCGAAATAAAAAATTCTATTTGGGTAAGAAAGCGTATCAATAGAATTATAGAAACCCCTGGCCTTATTCAACTTGAAGCGTCTTTAAGATTAATGAAGATTGCTTTGTGCGTGCAAAATCATAATTCCAACATAGAAAATGATTACGTGATATTAATTCATGTTTTAATAGGCTTAGATGTTTTTAATTTACCTTTTACCCCTTATGTTTGATCCTAAAATAAAATTGAGTCATCAAAAAAGATGCATAAAATCTAATTTTTCATTTTCAACTATCAAATTCTAAGCTTAATCACACTTTCTATAACCAAGGGAAATCTTTTAATGAGAGAAATATATATTCATATAATATTCTTTATCATAAATAGTGTATTAAAATATTTGGTCAAAATCTCTAGATCTATTATTGGTAATCTTAGAGATTTTATTTCTATAAAAATGATTAATCATTATATTACCAAAAAAAAAAAAAAAAAAAAGATAGTTGTTTACAAAAAATTTAATTCTTAAAAAAAATTCCGTTTTTAAGGGAAATATAACATAAAAATTTGTTCCAAAAAAATAGGATGATAGAGAGGTGCTTTTTGGGTTTCACCCCCCCACTTTCAAAACCCTTTACATGCCAAAAAATTTTTAGGAAAGGTCATAAAACATAAGGGAAAGATACAAATTATTAGCTGCATTGAACCTACTGAATATTAGTTATTCAAAATACATACTATAAAATTGATTCCTATTCAATTAGATACTCTTTAGAAGGAATAAATAAACTAAAGAATAGTTCAAATAAGGAAAGATTTAATAAATAAAATTTCAATTGAATTGAAAGTCCTAAATATTAGAAAAATAATTTATTAGAAAAATAATTAATATATAGTAAATGACAATTTTATTTATTGTAGAGTCTTTTAATGAAGAGCAAAAAGTTCAATCAACATTTCTAAGACCCTTCGTGCTTTTAATATAGTACTAGTGATGTGGCCTGCGCTTCGTACAGTACAATCACGACATTAAAATATAAAGGATGTAATTGATACCATTATAATTTACTTAAGAGAGAGTAGATTAAAGTTCTTATGTATTACACATAATAATTAATTTTATATTAAATGAAAGTTATAATATCTTTTATTAAAAGTAGACTTAGATGAATTGAGTTTTTCATTAGAAATTTTTTTAAAAAGTAGATAAATGAAAAATGTATACGCATATATAAATTTTATAGACATTTGTTTATTTAAAATTATTTTTGACTTCGGATCTAAATAGATCAAATTTAACGTTTTAAGATTAATTTATTTTTATCACTTTTATATTTTTAATTTATTTTTATCACTTTTATATTTTTTTCTATCCTAAACTAATAAAAACAACAATCAAAGAAGAATGAAAGGAAAAAATAAAACTAAAAGTGAACAAATATAATTCGAAGTTCACTGAATTAAACCGTAAGAATCTCGTCTATATTTAGGCTAGCCCATTTCCTTTTTTTTTTCCTCTCTATTTTTCATTTCTTAATTAATTCCCTACCTGCTCATTTGTCACAAAAATGTCAAATAAGCTTATGCACAAGTGGAGGAAAGCAATGTAAATTCAATATATAATAATGCTAAATTGTACTTGCATGTTGTCACCTAATTCAAAGGTTAATATAATTGGATATAGTCTGAACCTAAAAACATAAGTTTTTGCGCTATACATCTAAATGATCTTCTAAAAAATACGGGATCTCATACTAAAAATCACTCTTACATAAGGATCATTATCTGGACGAATTCTTAGAATATATATTCTCTTTGGTGAACTTGTTGAGGTACCTAAAAGACAAGAAGCCTCTCACAAATAGATTTCCTTAATTTAACTTGCTTGTTCTTCATCAGATAATGAGTCAGTAATAAGAGTCTGTGACTTGCATGAGAAACAATTAGTTTTCCTCATATACAATTCTTAAAACTATTTATTAAAATTATTTGTACTTGCATGTGATGTGGTCATCTAATATCTAAATCTAACATAAGAAAATTTGTTAGAACCTTAAAAGATATTCTATTTTCTAATTATGGGATATAAATAAATTAACTTACACTAAGACCAATGGTTAACTTGAAAACATCCATGAAATTTTATTCTTTTGGGACATAATCTACTTAATGAAATAGTTGGTTCGTAGTAATAATAGGAATATATATGCATCGAAAGAATATTACGTACTAACGTGTTGCTTTTAGGTTTAAATATTTAAAAATTATGTTCAAAAGAAATAAGATGAGAGCTCATTGAGAGTATTGATAACGTCCAAATCTACTCCTCAAAGAGAAAGTTTACACAGTCGTCACAATATAATTTACCGAATTATGAGTCGGGATTGATCCCACAGAGAACAATATAAAGGCTATTAAGAAAGTTAAGGATTTATCACCAACTAAGCTAAGTCAAACACATTTTCAATATTTGGTTTTTGATTTAAAAACTAACAAACACAAAACTAACCTAGAAAGCAAGTAAAATGATCAATGGCCACAAGCATGGATACAAGAGAATTTACACTCAAGTAACGATCCAACATATTTTACGATTTTACAACTAAGAGCGAGCCTATGTTAATAAATAATGATTTCTAAAATCTCATTGAAAGTCTTCCAACCAAATCAATGAATTTCACTCTAAGCTTTTCCAAGCCTTAGTGTGATATCAAGCACAACCAATTGAATCTCAAGTTAACTTTCCTATTCCTAGCTCAAGTTATTAGATGGGGTTTAAAGCCCCAAATCCTTATTAATTAAATCTTTCCCAACCTCAATTTTCCACTTTCGAGCTCAAATGGAAGTAAATGGGCGAGTCTTAGGGTTAGCTAATCCCTTAAGAAACACTAAAGAACAAGATTAATTAAAGAAATAAAGACCCACTTCATTAGAAATAAAAATCAATCAATACATAAGCAAAACAAGAGATTTAATTCAACACTTGATAATGTATATTCTCATAAACAAGATTCAAGTGAAAGAATAAAATACCACACACTTAAATATTCAATACATAACAAGGAATTGAAGAAAGAGCTAAGAGTTTGTTCATTAAAGTGCTCTAATCTTCTCTTCCAAAGTGTTGTTTGATGAACCCTAGCTCCTCAAGCTTGAAAATATGGCCAAAGATGATAATAAAATCTCTCAATGTTGCTTTTATAGTTTCAAAAATTGCCCAACAAAAAGTGACGAAAATAGCCCTAGATTTTTAGAATTTCAATTTAGTCCACTTTTTGCAATTCTAGCCAATTTTTTCATTTCTTCAATTTGGCCTCTTTTCGACTTTTTTTTTTTCACTTGGTTACTTCCCGATCACTTCTAATCACATAAAACCTATAAAATGAAAGTAAACGATATTAAATGCACTATTTTCTCAATCAAACATAGCAAAAATATAAGATTAAAGAAGAAATAAGTTGGTAAAATGCCAACTTATCAAACCCCCAAACTTAAACTATTACTTGTCCTCAAGCAAATCAAATCATAAAATTTCCTTCCAAGGAATCAACTCAATAGTGCACCGACATTATACCAAGTCAAAAAGGTCCACTTTAACTACAAAAACATGACTTTGATTGGTACCAACAATTAATCCAAAACATATGAATCACCACCAGATTTTATTTCTTCCATTTCAAGTGCTTAAACACCAAGTTAATCAAAAGAATTCAATCAAGTCATGACACTAAACTTCAGGAAAATTTGCTTCAATTATCACAAAACAACTTTCTACTTTGTTCATTCCTCTCAATTGAAATATGGAACAAATTCACAACTCAAGTTTTCATGTGCCCTCACAAAAGAGAGAAAACTCATAAAATGCAATTTAAAACACAAATGAGATTAAATGGAAAGAATTAACTCTCTCTCTCACACACACAAAGATGTTCAAATGCATATACGTAGAACCATAGGCTTGCCCTTCATGTATTTCTCCACTAATGTAGACACACTTGGTTCGAAACCCCCCTAAGCACTATAATTTTCGACAATCAAATCACACTTCCTTTAAAACTTTTCCACACTTCTCTTCATCTTTTCATTTCACTCCCTAATCTTTCCTTTATTCACAATTCTTTATTCTTCATTCTTTTTGTCATTGTTTTTTTTTTTTTTTTTGTCTATTTTTTAAAAACCTTTCACCTTTTAGCTTACTTCCACATCACAACTTTTCCAACTAATCACTCCCCTTTTGAACGTTTAGGCCTTTAGCCTATATTTGAACTTTTAAAGCACTTAGAGAGGTAGGATGCCAAAACATAGATCAATAAAGAACAAAAAGTTAAAGCTTGTACCATGTTTGCCAAAGAAAAGATTAAAGGCTCAAATGGGATTGACTAGGAAAATATGCAAGGATTAGAAAGGAATTTAAGATACAAAAAACGGTCCAAGGAAGGCCTAAAACCATTTTTCAAGCCCAAGTTATTGTCATTTGTATTTCGCTCGGAAAATAAAGCACATTCGAGAAGATTGCAAGTTCTAGACTACACATAATGAAAAAAGAACTCACAACAAGGTCACAATATAATTTGAATTATAGTCGGGATTGATGGACAGAACAATATAAAGGCTATTAAGAAAGTTAAGGATTTATCACCAACTAAGCTAAGTCAAACACATTTTCAATATTTGGTTTTTGATTTAAAAACTAACAAACACAAAACTAACCTAGAAAGCAAGTAAAATGATCAATGGCCACAAGCATGGATACAAGAGAATTTACACTCAAGTAACGATCCAACATATTTTACGATTTTACAACTGCAAAGCGAGCCTATGTTAATAAATAATGATTTCTAAAATCTCATTGAAAGTCTTCCAACCAAATCAATGAATTTCACTTAAGCTTTTCCAAGCCTTAGTGTGATATCAAGCACAACCAATTGAATCTCAAGTTAACTTTCCTATTCCTAGCTCAAGTTATTAGATGGGGTTTAAAGCCCCAAATCCTTATTAATTAAATCTTTCCCAACCTCAATTTTCCACTTTCGAGCTCAAATGGAAGTAAATCCGTAGTCTTAGGGTTAGCTAATCCCTTGAAATTCCCTCTTCACTAAAGAACAAGATTAATTAAAGCATTTTTAATTATCCACATTATTAGAAATAAAAATCAATCAATACATAAGCAAAACAAGAGATTTAATTCAACACTTATCAATCAATCCTAACATCCGTAATAAACAAGATTCATGAAAGAATCGCACCTATATTCTCATCATTTAAATATTCAATCATCCCCATCCTCTACCAAGGAATGAAGAAAGAGCTAAGAGTTTGTTCATTAAAGTGCTCTAATCTTTCTTCCAAAGTGTTGTTTGATGAACCCTAGCTTTTACCTCTAAACTTGAAAATATGGCCAAAGATGATAATAAAATCTCTCAATGTTGCTTTTTAGTTTCAAAAATTGCCCAACAAAAAGTGACGAGAGAATAGCCCTAGATTTTTAGAATTAAATTTAAACTTTTTGCAATTCTAGCTAAAAGTCATTTCTTCAATTTGGCCTCTTTAAAACCATTCTTTGTCATTCGCACCTCTTTTAAAACCGTGTTTCTCTTTTTGATTTTTCACTTGGTTAGTGTTCTCCATCGGTTTTTCAATCTTCTAATCACATAAAGGTGCAAAATCAATGATATTAAATGCAAGTTATTTTCTCAATCAAAAAGCAAAAATATAAATTATCAAGAAATAGTTGGTAAAATGTCCTCAACTTATCGGCACCCCCAAACTTAAACTATTCTTGATTCTTCAAGCAAATTTCAAATCACCCGCATTAAACTTTCCCTCTTCATCAAATGAAATCGTACGACCGATACCGCATCAATAGCATTTTTCCCATTATCCACATTATTCCAAGTCAAAAATTTTATCTTTAACTACAAAAACATGACTTTGATTGCAAGTACCAACTTTATTCTCAATCCTAACATCCGTAATCACCTTAGGATCTTCTGAAATTTCCGCACCTATATTCTCATCATTTAACACCACCACATCATCCCCAATCTAAAGCCGCATCAATCAAAGTCCGCCTAATCTTCTCTTGAGAGTGTTGTTTGATGACACTAAAACTTAAACAAAAATTTGCTTCATTATCACAAAACAACTTTCTTTGTTCATTAACCTCTCAATTGAAATATGGAACATAACTAAAATTCACAACTCAATATATATATTTTTTTTTTAACAACCAAGAGGAAACTTTTAGTAATGCCTTAGCTAAAACACAAAAACATAAATGGAAAGAATTAATCTCTCTCTCTCTCACACACAAAGATGTTCAAATGATTTATACGCACTAGAACCGTAGTGTTCTCCACCGGTTTCATTCAATTTCTCCACTAATGTAGACACACTTGGTTCCAAGAAAGAACCTCTCTCTAAATTATCATTAATTTCCCAAGATCAAATCCTCCTTTAAAACTTTTCGGCACCACCGCAAAGATCAACAATCTTTTCTTCACTCCCTAATCTTTCCTTAATTCACAATTCTTTATTCTTCATTCTTTTTGTCATTCAATTTTTTTTTTTTTTTATCCACATTTTTTAAAAATTTTATCTTGTTTTAAGCGACTTCCACATCACAACTTTTCCAACCAAACTTATCCTTAATCACCTTAGGATCTTATGAAAACTAAAGCACTATAGATCATTTAACACCACCAACATCCCCATCAATAAAGAACAAAAAGTTAAAGCTTGTACCATGTTTGCCAAAGAAAAGATTTCAAATGGGATTGACTAGGAAAATATGCTTTTTAGGGAATTTAAGATACAAAAACGGTCCAAGGAAAGCATATATATACCATTTTTTCAACCAAGTTAGTCTAGGAAATTTTTAGCAATTGCCGGCAAGTTCTAGACTAAAACATAATAAAAAAGAACCCATAAAGCCCAATATAATTTACCGAATTATGAGTCGGGATTGATGAAAAACCAGAGAACAATATAAAGGCTATTAATGGGAAGAGAAGGATTTCCAAATCACCAGCACAGCTAAGTCAAACATCATTTTCTAATATTTGGTTTTTGATTTAAAAATTAAAGCAAACACAAAACTAACCTAGAAAGCAAGTAAAATGATCAATGGCCACAACTTGGAATACTCGGTTTACACTCAAGTAACGATCGCAAATTTTTTTGGTATTTTACAACTAAGAGCGAGCCTATGTTAATAAATAATGATATTCTAAATCTCATTGAAAGTCTTCCAACCAAATCAATGAATTTCAATAGCTTTTAAAAAATTTAGTGTGAACATATCAAGCACAACCAATTGAATCTAAGTTAACACTTCCATTATCTTGAGCTCAATTTTAGATGGGGTTTAATGCCCCAAATTTATTAATTAAATTTTTCCCAACCTCAATTTTATGATTTTCGCCGGATCAAATGAAGTAAATGGGCGAGTCTTAGGGTTATCACATAACCACTTAAGAAACACTAATTTACATATATTAATTATCTTACTAAGAGTTAAATCAAAGACCCAGGTTTCATTAGAAATCAAAATCAAGTCAATACATAAGCAAAACAAAGATTAATTCAACACAATATAATAGTCTATTCTCATTAGCAATGATTTAAGGTGAAAGAATAAAATAACATCACTTAAATGTTAACCATTTTATTGTAATTAATAACTAGCTAAGAGTTCCTCTCTCATATAAAGCTTTTATATCTTCTTTTTCCAATATCCATTTGATATTGATGATAAAAATAACTCCTGGCTTGAAAATATGGACCAAAGTGATAATAAAATCTCAGAAATGTTGCTTTTAAAGTTTCAAAAATTTCAACAAAAAGACGAAAATAGCCCTAGATTTTTAAATTTAATTTAGTCCACTTTTTGCAATTCTAAATTTTTTCATTTCTTCAATTTGGCCAAAAATTTTTTTTTTCACTTGGATATTAATCGATCCATTAATCACATAAAACCTATAAAATGCAAGTAACGACGAGATATAAACACCTCCCAAAACTTTTAACAATCAGATATTTTAAAAATATAATATTAAAGAAGAAATAAGTTGGTAAAATGCCAATTATCCCCCAAACTTGACCATATTACTTGTCCTCAGATTTGAACTTTCAAATCATAAGATTTCCTTCCTAAAGGCCATCAACTTGTAGTGAACATTATACCAAGTCAAAAAGGTCCACTTTAACTACAAAAACATGACTTTGATTGGTACCAACAATTAATCCAAAACATATGAATCACCACCAACTTCTCAAGAATTTCTTCCATTTCAAGTGCTTAAACACCAAGTTAATCAAAGTATCAATCAAGTCATGACACTAAACTTCAAAAATTTGCTTCATTATCACAAAACAACTTTCTTTTGTTCATTCCTCTCAATTGAAATATGGAACAAATTCACAACTCAATTTTCATGTGCCCTCACAACCAAGAGAGAATCCCAACTCATAAAATGCAATTTAAAACACAAATGAGATATCAAATGGAAAGAATTAACTCTCTCTCTCACACACACAAAGATGTTCAAATGCATATACGTAGAACCATAGGCTTGCCCTTCATGTATTTCTCCACTAATGTAGACACACTTGGTTCGAAACCCCCCTAAAGGGTTGTAATGTAAGCTTTTGATAATTTTCGACAATCAAATCACACTTCCTTTAAAACTTTTCCACACTTCTCTTCATCTTTTCATTTCACTCCCTAATCTTTCCTTTATTCACAATTCTTTATTCTTCATTCTTTTTGTCATTCTTTTTTTTTTTTTTTTTGTCTATTTTTTAAAAACCTTTCACCTTTTAAGCGACTTCCACATCACAACTTTTCCAACCATCACCCCCAAACTTAGGCCTTTAGCCTATATTTAAACTTTTAAAGCACTTAGAGAGGTAGGATGCCAAAACATAGATCAATAAAGAACAAAAAGTTAAAGCTTGTACCATGTTTGCCAAAGAAAAGATTAAAGGCTCAAATGGGATTGACTAGGAAAATATGCAAGGGTAGGGAATTTAAGATACAAAAACGGTCCAAGGAAGGCCTAAAACCATTTTTCAACCAAGTTAGTCTAGGATTTCGCTCTGAAGCACATTCCCGGCAAGTTCTAGACTACACATAATGCAAAAGAACTCACAAAGATCTCACCACACATGGCACATGGAACTTAAGTAGAAGACGTCTCCATAATTCAATTGAAACAAATGAACTCAAAAAAATTCACTTTTAATCTAAATAAACTAATTAGTGAAAGTAAGAGCCAAAAATTTAGTCTAAAGGCCAAAACAAGAATCATTACTTCAATCATTTTTCTTTTTCAAAGATCAAGAATTCATATGTCAAAGTTTAAATAAGTTGATACCAAGCATGCCAAAAGTTAGCCAAGGGGCAAAAAATCACATCCCAACACCATTTTTACTCCTAAACTACCTAAAACTCACTTCTACACCTAACCTACAAGGCTTATTTCCCTTAAGCAAGTGCCCAACTATCTATCATAGGGACAAGCCGACTCAAAACTACCTAAAAACACCAGGTTCAAAAGACTTTAGCATCCTCGAGAAAAGAACCACGGCAAAGAAAAGCCAAGGATATGCTAATACACGACAAAACATGGGCATACAAAAACAAACAAAAACTAAACAAACAAGAAAATCATACTAATATAAATATGTTATTAAAAAAAATACCAAAATAAAGTCAATCTACCAAATTATTATCCATCATGACATATCACACACCATCACAAAAATGTCTATCAAAATAAAGCTTCCCCCAACTTAAAATGTTACATTGTCCTCGATGTTACTATATGATTAAAGCAAAAGTTAGGAGAGACTCCCTGAAAAAATGTGCTGCTTAGATACTCTCTTGTTTCTGCTTCTCCTTCAATTGTTTTCAAGTGCACTAGACCATTTGGTGTAAAAAATACCTGAAAATGATATATACACACAAGCAAAAAAGAAGATTCAAGCATGTAAAATAGTGTATAAGGAGTGAAACAAGTCAAAGAAATGGTTGAGAACTTCAAAACACACCTTTGGACAGTGCAAATATTTTCTGCACAGTCCCAGTTCACAGCGCTATCGCGCTTATTTAGCGCAATCGCGATAAATCCAAAATTCTTTTTTTTTACCGCTATTGTGCAAGAATAGCGCGATCGCGCCTACAGTTTTTTTTTTTTTTTTTTTTTTTTTTTTTTTTCTTTTCTGGCTGGCAGGTACGGTGCGTTTTTTGCGCATGGAACCGGTTCGGAAGAATTTTTTTTTTCCTTTTGGTGCTTGATCATGACAATTTCACAATCAAAACTTCTTCTTACTTTTTTTTCTCGAAAAAGGCAGTTCTCAAGTAGCAATTCCACAACCAAAATTTGTTTCATCCTCCATTTTCAATCCTAATATCCAACACAAACTCAATTACATCATCTATTCATGCTTATTTGTTCAAAAATTCAAGAAATTTCATTCAAGCATTTAAGCAAACATGTTGTGGGCACTTCTAAGCTTCATGAAAATGGTAAACATTGGGTACTCAAAACTTCCCCAATTTTTAGTTAAAGCATCCCATCCAAATCATTTGGACCCAATCCCTCATCATACATTTCAACCTCCCATAAACACATTTCAAAATCACACAAGAATCTAGGCCCAATTTTAGTTCAAATCTGAAATTCATGCTCAAAAACCTCAATCTCTTGCAATGAAGTAAGAAATTGTGGTGAATTTAAGAGAAGAAAGAAACTTTACCATGAAAGAATAGAGGGAAAAAGACGTACCTAGAATGATGGCGAGACAGTAGCCAAAAAGAAGATAAAGAGCAAAACTTTAACTGCTCACTTGAAAGTAACCCGGCAAAGTAAAACCTTAACAATGATGCAATGGGCAATGGAGAAACAATGGGGAATTCAGAGAAGCCAGGGGCATTTAGGGGTGAGGTGTATTTGCATCCAGAGGAAAGAGAGAAATAAAAGAATTTCAAGCCACAGGTGTTTATGAGCTGAGCAGAATTTTACGTTAGCGCTTTTGAGCTGAGACAATGTGATTGTGTTGAGTAAAAAAAAATTTTAATTGTTTTTATTTTACTCAACGCAATTGCGACATTTTAACGCGTTTGCACTCTTTCCTTAAAAATTGCCAAGCACTGTTGGCGCCCCTTTTGCGCGATTGCGCGAAGTCACAAAACCTGGTACCAGTTTTTAGCAGCAGCTACTGGTTTGGGGCTGTTCCGTCACCCCGACTTGTTCAAATCAACTAAAAAAATTCTGAAACTTTGCGGATTAGTGTCACACCCCGTATCTTAGAACTAAGGTTAGACTCGTATTATTAGATTTTTAGTGGAAAAACTGAAGGTTTGAACGTTTTGCGAAAATGGTTGATAGACCTACTTCGGGCAGCCATAACCCCTTGATCAGTTGGGAATTTGGGAAAGTATTCTTAATCAAAGTTGTAGTATGTAGAAATTCCTTTTCAACCATATAAGGACCAGGCCAATCAAAGATTGGAGCAGGGAGATATGATCGTCGCAAGACGGCTAATAGTAAGGCGCTTAAAATTCGATAGAATCGGCTAAGTTTTCGATACGTCATCCTTCCATCCTAATTTCATGAAAATCCATAGAGAATTTGAGAAAACTTAAAACATTAAAGTTGTAGGTCTTTGAAATACCTTTCCAACAATATATTGTGGAGGCTGAACGGAGCTTTGTGCTATGAGTTATACCCATTTTACCAAAGGCTATTAGAAATGGCCTCGGACGCCGCCCCAGGCCAAAATCACTGAAAAATGTAAAATTCATCAGGTCTTGTAATATAGGCCTAGTATGCGCCCCCCCCCCCCCCGCGGCGCGTGAGGTGACGCACGAGGCCAAATTATGCCTGAAATGACCTTTTTTCGAATTTTATATGTACCCAACTCCGTAAACCTTTTCTCACTTCATTCTAAACCGAATATTTGGAGAGAAAACACCCTAGGTCTTCCACAAAGCATCCAAGGTGAGTTCCTACTCAAACCGCATTAATTATTACATCAATCTAACAAAGATTAACGCTAGAATCCTCATGTATTCTATAGATTATCGATTGAATCTTCGTCTTGGACAAAAGAACCCTAGAATCCGAATTCAAGAGGATTAAACTTCAAAAAGGTAATGCTTCTACTCTCTAATCACTTATAGTTGTGAATCGATGAGTTCTTGGGAGAATAGTAAATGGTTTTGATAGAGAGTATCATATGAACTATGCTAGATTTTTGGATTATTAACTTAAGATTGTTGTAATCATATGGGTGATGAATAATGATGTTAATTTCATCAAATTGATATTGTAGAATCACCTAGAAGTAATAGAATGGGAATTGGGTGAAGAAAACACCATTAATGAAGGTTGTGGAGCTTTATGCCCACTAAGTATTTGATAAAATGCTTAGGTGACCAAAGCATGGATATTATTGCTAATATGGAATCCCTTTGACTTGTGTTGCTATAGATTAAAGTTGAAAGGTTGACAAACGTTATATTATGCTCAAAGGCCGGAATTAAGGTATGTGAGGCTAACTCTCTACGTTTGGAAATGTTAGTGATTCTCCCTACGCCATGTTCTTTTACAACGTTACTAATTGCCTCAGAAATATAGTTAACCTTAGTTTCTTGAATAGTTGTAGAACTTCTATTCTCTAGTTTCGTAATTCGTTCATGACTTTCATTCTGAACGTTGTGAGCTCAGTACGTAATCAATATAGACTTGTGTTTGATACCCATGAGTCTCAGTCTAGAATATACGCAGGTTGTTTACAAATAGTAAAGCTTTAGGTCTCTTAATCAGTTCATGAATACAGGTCTCAGTATAGTAATATTCAGTATTCCAGAGTTATGTATTATAGCATGATCCATAGTTCCTTGATATAAATTGTTGAATGTTGAATACCTGTAAACGGGCACAAGACCACAGATTTTGCATGCTTATACTTAGGCACAAGGCCACAGATTTAGCATGCTTATACTTAGGCACAAGACCACAGATTTTAGTATGCTCATACTTAGGCACAAGGCCACAGAGTTAGCGTGCTTATACTTGGGCACAAGGCCACAAATTTTGCATACTTATACTTAGGCACAAGGCCACAGATTATGTATGCACATATATATTGGGCCTAAGGCCACAGACCATGATTTTCAGTTAAACAGGTGGTTCTCCATTCAGAACAGGGAGTATTCATATCTTTACTTCCTTTGTTCATTTCGATTATCGACTATCGAGATATCGAGTTTTAGTTTCAGCACTCTTTACATGTTAATTAATTTTGACTGCCCTTTCCCCGAGCACCCCATTTACGTATTCATTCTTTCTTTCAGTTTCTTTACATACCAATGTAATTCAAATGTATTGACGTCCCCTTTTATTGCCCAGGGGCCTGCATTTCACGATGCAGGTAATGATTGACAGGTTAATGATTCAGAGCGCAAGGATTATCGTACCAGCTATTTGGTGAGCCCCAGTTCCCTCGGGGTGTTATCACCATTTATAGTTTTTTCAGTATTTCTAGTTAGTCAGGTATGCCAGGGGTCTTGTCCCGGTAAACAGTCAGACTTTATTATTGTTATAGGCTTCATAGACTATAGTTGCAGTTATTCAGATGTTTAACAGGCTTTTGTGTTAGCCTTGTCAGCTACTTATTCAGACTTTCGGGCTTATTCAGCATTTTCGCATTTATGATATGTCAGACAGACTCTTAGTAGATCAGCATGTATTAGTATTATTGCCATTTAGTATGTTTTGATGTCACATGTTGATTCAACCAGCCAGTTGGTTCGCTCGGTCACATGCAGTCAGGCACCGAGTGCCGTGTTACGCCCAGGCCATGGTTCGGGGCATGACAAAGCTTGGTATCAGAGCCTAGGTTCAAGAGTCCTAGGGAGTCTATGAAGCCGTGTCCAGTGATGTCACTTTTATGTGTGTGTGCGCGCCACACATGTAAACAGTTGATCGCCAAGACAAACAGAATTGTCTCACTTCTTTCATACTCTAGATCGTGCAGTTAGAGCAATACTTTCAGGAATTCTTCTAACTTATGTGAATTATGTATTTCGTAAAAATGTCTTCTAAGAGAATGGCAGCTACGAACCCAAGGGTTGCTACTGATGCTACACCAAAAGAGGACTCGCAGACTCAAGAAGTTCGCATCAGGGCACAAGGACTTGCATCGGGTTCTTTACCCCATACTTCATCCTCACTGGCTATATAGAGGTCTGCAAAGGTTCATAATACAGTCACTCTGGGGCCTAGTTCCACTAATATGGATGTTAGGACAGCTATCTAGGTGCTCACCCAATTTGTTGCCATGCAAGCTCAGCGTCAACGTGTGGCTCCAAACACTGATGCTCACGAGGAGTGGGTCAATTCCAGGGTTGGCGAGTTCAGCAAAAGAGTTAACTCTGTAGGTAATGTTCACCTTGAAGGATCTCGAGAATGTGGAGGTGGATAATTCTTTAATAGGAGTTCATCAGTGCCTGCTCACCAGCTTAGAAGTTCAAGTATGGCCGAAAGAGTCAGTCCAGCCTAAAACAGAATTTCAGGGCACCAAGTTCCAAGTCACAGGTTAGTGTGGGCAAAAAGGGTTTTCAAAATCCTATCTGCAGCAAGTGTAGTAGGAGACACCAAAGGGTGTGCCGCTCAGGAATGGATGGGTGCTTTGGCTGTGGCCAGCAGGGTCACTACTGAGGCACTGCCCATCAGTGAGACAACACTCTAGAGGTAATGTGGCTCGGTCCATAAATTTAGTAGTCCTCCGTAATTCTCAATCCCAAGCGGGGCGCAGTGCAGCTAAGGCTGGTGATACAGATAGAGGCCAGAACCACTTGTATGCTTTAGCAGGTCATCAAGACTCAGAAGCATTCCGAGATTTCTCCACAGGTATGATGATGATAACTCTAATGTCAGACCCTATAGGGCAACATGTTATGATCTTAGCCACATCGGGCATAAATTGATTACCATGGTTCTGAATGGAGCCTAAGGGCAGAATATATAGGAGTCCGACACTTTTTACAAAGATATGTTTTTCATACGACTCATGCACATGACTAAGAAGATATAATGTACGAAATGGGAACCAAGAGGAGACGATATTGAATAAGTTTAATTTGTTCAAGTTTATTCAGATTAGAACTAGAAAATACTACGCTAGTAAGTTACTACAAGAAGAAGATATTACTATGAGATAAAAGATATGACAGTTCCCTCCTAGGTTATGTGACTAAGTGTTTATCCCAGATGTTTATTGTCTGATATGATTTTGAAGTGCATAGAAAGTTTGGGAATAGTTGTCCCAATGTTTCGTTTAAGATAGATGAAATTTCCCTAAGTGTGGTCTATGTCCATAGTTCAGAAATGACAGTATACTGTCACACCCCGTGGTTTGGCATGTTAAGACCTGTCGTATGTTAGTCGTCATAGTCTTGGACGGGGATTACCTTTGAGGCCAAAGGAAACTAAGCATGCTCATGTTATTGTAAGTGAAGGCTTAAGTTGATGCTTAATGAGAATCGTAAGGATTAGAGGTTAAACGGACAGCAGGATGTTTGACGGCCCGTCGACAAAGCCGAGGCTCCATCGTATAACGGTTACAGAAAGGTCTGGATTGGTTGGAATGTTTGACGGTCCATTTGACGGATCGCAGAATGTTTGACGGTCCGTCAAATCCACCGTCAAAGTGAGTCGGCGGGATTTTAAGTGACTCTTTATATTTCTTTTAGCCTCATTTTGATTCATTATTTTTCGAAACCAGAACCTAAAACTCTCTAGAACCCTCTCCTCAAGTCTATGTGCTAATCTATACCAAATCCAAGAAGATCAAGTGATTCAAGTGCCGTAAAAGCCCACTAGGGTTTGACAAGATCAAGAATTCTTGTGGTGCTAAAGTTGGAGACTTCACCCTAATGGAATAATTTGATCCGATGCTTGTTCCCAAGTGATAAAAGGTTAGTTTTCATGTCCATCTCTATATTATTGAGAATATTTGGTTGTAAACAACTTGTTTGAGGAAAGAAAGTGGAAAAGAAAGTTCAAATGTTGATTTGATGATATTAGGAGTAGTAGATTAACTTGAGTTGTAATTGTTGGAGTACTTTGGGTATAATCTTGCTATGAATGATAGTAATGATGACGAGGAAGTGTGGTATACGAGTGTATATAGAGTTGTCTGAAATTATTGTTAGGGGTTGATTATGGAAAGGAATTTTGGGCATTAAATGAAGTCTTTTGATTATAGAATTGATGATAATGTCATAGTTGATTGGTAGCTGTTTTATGATATAATGGAAGTCGATAAAATAGGGGAAACGCTGTCCAAATTTCGTTAATTCATTAATTTTGCTAGTTGGAACTTAAGTAGTGTTCTCTAGAACTAACTTTAGCGTAAATCCTCTTGGATGTAGACTTTGCAAACTTGGAAGGAGAACGTTAAGTGATTAAGGAGACGTTAAGGTATGTTAAGGCTAACCTTCTTTCATTTTTGGCATGATCTTATGATATGAACCAACAAGCGAGTAAACGAGCTTCCATATTACTCTACTCTTAGAAGCACTAGGAGTACTTCAGTCATTGATGTTCCTGTACCCCTTTTATGATTGTTCCTTCTGTTCATGGGTCTTGAAAGTTCTTATATTGATGATATTAGCTCAAAAGATGTCTATCGGAGGTAGTACGACCTTACGTCACTCCGAGAGTTCTATGTATTCAGTTTATTCATGCATTGCATTTATATATTCATATGCATATTGACCCGTGGCCAGAAGGCCTTATATACGCATATATTATATGTATATGGGGTGTGGGGAAGGGATAGGCGTTATATACGCATTACCACCTGATCAGCTGGTGCACAGTGATGATGAGATATGGATCGGGCTGCACGTTCCGCAGCAATGTATATTATGATGATGATGATGGCCGCAGAGAGGCCGAAGGGTTATGAGATATGGATCGGGCTGAACGTTCCTCAGCACTATGACCTACATGTATATACATGATTTTCATAGAGAGCATGCATATCATACTCCCTCAGAGGCACTTTCAGTTATATAGAGTTATTCAGATACTTACAGATATTCGGTCATACAAATGTATTCAGTTAGTCAGTTTGATCGTTGAGTTTCAGATTTCTTTCATGATTCTTATGTATATGTTACTCTTATGCCTTACATACTCGGTACATTGTCTGTATTGACTCCCCTATTGCTTCGGGGGCCGCGCGTTCATGCCCGCAGGATCAGGTAGATAGACAAGCGGTCCAGCTCAGTAAGATCTCCATCCAGCGGTGGTCAGTGCGCTCCACTTGATCCGGAGCTGCAGTTTATTTTGGTATGCCATTCTTTTGAGATGTATATGCATATGGGTACGACGGGGCCCTATCCCGTCCTTTCTACAGCTTTATACTCCAGTAGAGGTCTGTAGACAGTTGTATGTATTTGACAGATGATGTACCTTGTCGGTTCCTATTCTTTTGTGTGCAACAAATGTAGCGGCCTAGTCGGCTTACACTATTCTTTCAAGATATATATATATATATATATATATATATATATATATATATGTATGTACAGAGTTCATGATGCCATCCTTCCATGAGTCAGTGTAGCTCAGATTGTGTGATTTGTGGGCCTTTATTATTCAGTGTTCTCCAGGTATGAGTATAGGGGTTTTTGGTCACTAGGGATCAGGAACTCATCACGGCTCATCGATTTGGGTCATGACAGTATGGTATACGGCCGAGTTCCGTCCTAGGGTTTTCACAAACCGTGTCAGTGAGTCTTGTTTATAGGTGTGTTGTGCACCACACTTATAAACAGGAGGCTACAGGACGTTTAGGATAATGTCATTCTTTCACTCTTTGATCGTGCGATAGAGCCATGTGTTAAGAGTTTGCCTTCTGATGATTTGTTCTTATTTCAGCGATGTCTCGTAAGAAAGCTACAACCGCCCAGGCGGGAGTGGAGGACCCTGCAAGGGCCACTAGCCGTACTCGCAGGTCCTAGGGCTCGGAATGAGTTTCGTAGAGAGCCCATATCGACATCCACCCCGCCTCCCGGCCCCCCCGGCTCCTCGGCCGGATGCACGGAGCCAGGATGTGCGGGTTGCTATACAGTTATTGACCAGATTAGTAGCCGCTCAGGCTCAGCGGCAGGGAGTTGGTGTTGATCAGGCAGACCAGGCTGTAGTTCGAGAGTTAAGACTCTTCTCGGATTAGATCCTTCAGATTTTTCTGTGTTAAAGCAAAATATAGACCCCCGGGATTTCATTGATGGTATGCAGAGGACCTTGAGGGTTATGCATGCGGATGAGGTCGTGTCAGTGGAGTTAGCTTCATATAGGCTCTGAGATATTACAGTACAGTGGTATCAGACATGGGAACTATCTAGAGGAGAGAATGCCCTTCCAGCCGTTTAGCGAGAGTTTTTGGATGCTTTTATTCGCCATTATTTACCACCAGAAGTCCGATGGGCCCGAGCAGATAGGTTCTTGCGCATTGAGCAGGGTAGCATGAGTGTTCAGGAGTACAGTGTATACTTCGACTCCTTGGCCAGATATGCCCCAGCTATGGTGGCTGAGATGGATGATCAAGTTCATCATTTTGTGGCTGGTTTAGGATCACATTTGATTGATGAGTGTATGACAGTTGCGTTACAGCCAGCCATGGATATTTCCTGTATACATACTTATGCATAGAATCTGGAAGATCGTAAGCGTCAGCGGAGGACAAAGCGTGAGCGTGACCGGGGCCATGGTAAGAGGGCTAGATCTTTAGATATCGGGGGTGAGTTCGAGAGAGGAGTAGACATCGCATTTCGTATCCATTCTATTCAAAGTTAGGAGGCACCTCCGCAGTTTTCAGGTCCGAGATTTGATCGGTCTTCTTATTCCGGAGCGGGTCAGAGTTCTAGAGCTTCGGGCTCTCAGCATAGATCAGAGTCAGGACAGATGATACCACCTTTGCCGCGATGTGCCCAGTATGGCAAGTTACATGCAGGACAGTGTCTGTTGGGATCAGATGCTTGTGGCCAACCAGGTCATAGGATGCGCTAGTGCCCGATAAGAGAGAGTGGGTATGGTTCAGCCCATAGGGTCCGTAGCTGGTTCTTCTTCTGCAGTGTGCCCTTCAGGGCTAGGTTCTTAGACACCAGCAGGACGTAGTAGAGAAAGGAGTGGAGCGTCTAGCTCGAGTGGTCCTCAGAACCGCATTTATGCATTGGGGTGATGTGATCGTGAGTCATCTCTGATGTTGTTACGGTATATTATCGCTTCCTCCTATGATGTATATGCACCGATTGACCTGTGTTCCATGTTATCATATGTTACTCCATTTGTTCCGGCAAGTTTGGGATAGAACCCGAGTTGATTCAACCTTTTGAGGTGTCTATGCCAATTGGTGATCCAATTATAGCTAGGAGAGTATATCGAAGTTGTGTAGTGGTAGTTTGCAATCGCCACACCCTAGCAGAATTGACTGAGTTATACATGATTGATTTTGATATTATTATGGGTATGGATTGGTTGGCTTCCTGTTATGCTAATGTTGATTGCAGAACAAAGATAGTTCGATTTCAATTTCTAGGCGAGCCAGTCCAAGAGTGGAAGGGCAATGCTGCTTCGCCGAGGGGTAGGTTTATTTCCTACCTTAAGGCAAGAAAGATGATTAGAAAAGGGTACATTTATCACCTGGTTCGGGTTCAGGATGTGCAAGTAGAGTCACCGACCCTTCCGTTTGTCCCGGTGGTTATTGAGTTCCCAGAGGTGTTTCCAGATAAGCTTCCAGGCATTCCACCAGAACGACAGATTGATTTCACTATCGATTTATTGCCAGATACTCAGCCAATATCCATCCTTCCTTATAGAATGGCACCTGCGGAGTTGAAGGAACTGAAGGAGCAATTGAAGGATTTACTTGAGAAGGGTTTTATTAGACCTAGTACATCGCCGTAGGGAGCGCCGGTGTTATTTGTAAGAAAGAAGGATGGCTCCTTGCAAATGTGTATTGATTATCAGCAACTGAATAAGGTGACCATACAGAATAAATACCCATTTCCGAGGATAGATGACCTGTTTGATTAACTACAAGGCGCCAAGTATTTCTCGAAGATAGACTTGAGATCGGGGTATCATAAGGTCATGGTGAAGGAGGAAGACATCTCGAAAATGGCATTTAGGACTAGATATGGGCATTATGAGTTTCGTGTTATGTCGTTCGGGTTAACTAATGCTCCGTTCTGTATTCATGGACCTGATGAATCGTGTATTCAGACCCTTTCTAGATCTGTTCGTGATTGTGTTTATAGATGATATTCTGGTTTATTCACCGTCAGAGGCTGAGCATGCAAAACATCTACGAGCAGTGCTTAGAGTTCTTCGAGATAGAGAGTTGTATGCAAAGTTTTCCAAATGCGAGTTCTGGTTGAACTCCGTGGCTTTTCTTGGTCACATTATTTCTGATAAAGGCATTAGAGTGGATACCCAAAAGATTGAAGCTGTGAAGAATTGGCCAAGGACCACGACACCAACAGAGATACGTAGTTTCTTGGGTTTGGCTGGATATTATAGAAGGTTCGTAGAAGGAATTTCCTCTTTGTCAGCCTCGTTGACTAAGCTGACTCAGAAATCAGCTAAGTTTCAGTGGACAGATGCTTGTGAGCGAAGTTTTCAGATATTAAAGTACAAGTTGACCTCAGCACCTGTCTTGACTCTTCCAGAGGGAACAAATGGTTATGTGATTTATTGTGATGCTTCAGGTATTGGGTTGGGCTGTGTACTGATGCAGCACGGTAAGGTTGTTGCTTATGCTTCTAGACAGCTGAAGAAGCACGAGAAGAATTATCCAACCCATGATCTTGAGTTAGCTGCAGTGATCCATGCTTTAAAAATGTGGAGGCATTATTTATAAGGTGTTCATATGGATATCTATACCGACCATAAGAGTCTCCAGTATATCTTTAAGCAGAAGGACTTGAACTTACACCAGAAGTGATGGCTAGAGTTATTGAAGGATTATGATGTTGATATTCTGTACCATCCTGGGAAGGCCAATGTAGTAGCCGATGCTCTTAGTCGTAAATCCATGGGTAGCTTGTCACATTTGCAGCCAGAGAAAAGAGAACTAGCCTATGATGTTTGTCAGCTAGCCAGTTTGGGAGTCTGGTTGATAGACTCAGGTGATACAGGAGTTACAGTTCAGGATACAATGATGTCATCTTTGGTAGCGGAGATAAAGGAGCGTCAGTACGAGGATCCTGTTTTAGTTCACTATCGAGATACAGCTCCACAGAAAGAAAAGACACCTTTCGTGATGACATGAGATAGAGTACTCAAGTATCGAGGTAGATTGTGCGCTCCTAATGTTGCAGGCCTCCGTCAACAAGTTATGGGGGAAGCCCATTATTCTCGCTATTCTATCCATCCGGGCACAACAAAGATGTATCATGATCTCAAGGAAGTGTATTGGTGGGATGGCATGAAGAAAGATATAGAGGCATTTGTCGCTCGGTGCCCAAATTGTCAGTAAGTCAAGATAGAGCACCAGAAGCCTGGAGGTTTATTGCAGGCGATGGAGATTCCGACATGGAAATGGGAGGTAATTAATATGGATTTCATTACAGGTTTTCCCCATACGCAGCCGAAGTATGATGCAATATGGGTCATAGTTGATAGACTTACAAAGTCCGCTCATTTCCTACCTGTCAGAATGACTTATTCAGCTGAAGATTATGCGAAGCTTCATCTTAAAGATATTATACGACTTCATGGTGTCCCTACAACCATTATTTAAGATAGAGGAGTGTAGTTCACAACTAACTTCTGGAAATCTTTTCAGAATGGATTGGGGACCCAGGTGAGTCTTAGTACCGCATTTCATCCGCAGACAGACGAACAAGCGGAGCGTATTATACAAACACTGGAGGATATGCTGAGAGCTTGTGTACTTGATTTTCAAGGTAGTTAGAATGATTATTTACCTCTTATTGAGTTTGCCTATAATAACAGTTATCATTCCAGTATCCAGATGGCTTCTTATGAGGCTTTATAGGGGCGGAGATGTAGATCCCCTATAGGGTGGTTTGAAGTTAGAGAAAATCAGCTAGTAGGCCCAGATTTAATTCAGCAAGCAGTTGATAAGGTGAAAACGATTCAGGAAAGATTACTAGTAGCACAAAGTCGACAGAAATCCTATGCAGATAATCGGCGGCGCCAGTTAGAGTTTGAGGTAGGTGATTGGGTCTTCCTGAAAGTCTCACCTATGAAGGGAGTGATGAGGTTTGGCAAGAAGGGTAAATTGAGCCCTCGATACATTGGACCATATAGAATCATTCGCACAGTGGGTAAGGTAGCATATGAGTTAGAACTGCCTTCCGAGTTAGAGTCTGTACATTCGGTATTTCATATATCGATGCTCCGTAAGGGCATAGGAGATCCCTTGGGTATTGTATCCGTAGATGATATCCAGGTGACCGAGCAGTTATCATATGAAGAGACCCTAGTGGCTATATTAGATAGACAGGTTCGTCGATTGCGAACTAAAGATGTGGCTTCTGTTAAAGTACTCTGGAGAAATAATAATGTTGAAGAAATGACTTACGAAGGTGAAGAGGAGATGAAGGCTAAGTACCCGTATTTATTTCCGTTGTCCAAGGAGGCTCAGTGTGAGTCATCATCACCACCAGGTATTGATTTTATTTATAGATATTGCGATTGGTCATGTGAGGCCATGGTATTGTATATTTTAGCATGTGGCCCTGTGTGGCATTGTATTGGGTTGCTGTTTACAGGTGGGATTGGTATATTTACAGGGGAGACTCTGCCAAATTTTTTATAACTTATGACTTGCGTGAACATTCGAGGACGAATGTTTCTAAGAGGGGGAGAATGTTATACCCCGTGGTTTGGCATGTTAAGACCTGTCATATGTTAGTCGTCATAGTCTTGGACGGGGATTACCTTTGAGGCCAAAGGAAACTAAGCATGCTCATGTTATGTAGGTGAAGGCTTAAGTTGATGCTTAATGAGAATCGGAAGGATTAGAGGTTAAACGGACAGCAAGATGTTTGACGGCCCGTCAGACAGTGAGGCTCCATCGTATAACGGTTACAGAAAGGTCTGGATTGGTTGGAATATTTGACGGTCCATTTGACGGATCACAGAATGTTTGACGGTTCGTCAAATCCACCGTCAAAGTAAGTCGGCGGGATTTTAAGTGACTCTTTATATTTCTTTTTGCCTCATTTGGATTCATTATTTTTTGAAACCAGACCCTAAAACTCTCTAGAACCCTCTCCTCAAGTCTATGTGCTAATCTATACCAAATCCAAGAAGATCAAGTGATTCAAGTGCTAGAAAGCCCACTAGGGTTTGACAAGATCAAGAATTCTTGTGGTGCTAAAGTTGGAGACTTCACCCTAATGGAATAATTTGATCCGAGGCTTGTTCCCAAGTGATAAAAGGTTAGTTTTCATGTCCATCTCCGTATTATTGAGAATATTTGGTTGTAAACAACTTGTTTGAGGAAAGAAAGTGGAAAAGGAAGTTCAAATGTTGATTTGATGATATTAGGAGTAGTAGATTAACTTGAGTTGTAATTGTTGGAGTACTTTGGGTATAATCTTGCTATGAATGATAGTAATGATGACGAGGAAGTGTGATATACGAGTGTATATAGAGTTGTGCTGAAATTGTTGTTGGGTGTTGATTATGGAAAGGAATTTTGGGCATTAAATGAAGTCTTTTGATTATGGAATTGATGATAATGTCATAGTTGATTGGTAGCTATTTTATGATATAATGGAAATCGACGCTACCCAAATTTCGTTAATTCATTAATTTCGCTAGTTGGAACTTAAGTAGTGTTTTCTAGACCTAACTTTAGTGTAAATCCTCTTGGATGTAGACTTTGCAAACTTGGAAGGAGAACGTTAAGTGATTAAGGAGACGTTAAGGTATGTTAAGGCTAACCTTCTTTCATTTTTGGCATGATCTTATGATATGAACAAACAAGCGAGTATACGAGCTTCCATATTACTCTACTCTTAGAAGCACTAGGAGTACTTCACTCATTGATGTTCTTGTACCCCTTTTATGATTGTTCCTTTTATTCATGGGTCTTGAAAGTTCTTATATTGATTATATTAGCTCAAAAGATGTCTATCGGAGGTAGTACGACCTTATGTCACTCAGAGAGTTCTATGTATTCAGTTTATTCATGCATTGCATTTATATATTCATATGCATATTGACCCGTGTCCAGAAGGCCTTATATACGCGTATATTATATGTATATGGGGTGTGGGGAAGGGATAGGCATTATATACGCATTACCACCGATCGCCTAGTGCACAAAGTGATGATGAGATATGGATCGGGCCACACGTTCGCAAAGAATGTATATTATGATGATGATGATGGCCGCAGAGAGGTCGATGGGTTATGAGATATGGATCGGGTTGAACATTCCTCAGCACTATGACCTACATGTACATACATGATTTTCATAGAGAGTATGCATATCATACGCCCTCAGAGGAACTTTCAGTTATACGGAGTTATTCAGATGCTTATAGATATTCAGTCATACAAATGTATTCGGTTGGTCAGTTTGATCTTTGAGTTTCAGATTCCTTTCATGATTCTTATGTATATGTTACTTTACTCTTATGCCTTACATACTCAGTACATTATCTGTACTGACTCCCCTATTGCTTGGGGGGCTGCGTTCATGCCCGCAGGATCAGGTAGATAGACAAGCGGTCCAGCTCAGTAAGATCTCCATCCAGCGGTGGTCAGTGCGCTCCACTTGATCCGGAGCTGCAGTTTATTTTGGTATGCCATTATTTTGAGATGTATATGTATATGGGTATGACGGGGCCCTATCCCGTCCTTTCTACAGCTTTATACTCCAGTAGAGGTCTGTAGACAGTTGTATGTATTTGACAGATGATGTAGCCTTGTCGGCTCCTATTCTTTTGTGTACAGCATATGTAGCGGCCTAGTCGGCTTGCACTGTTCTTTCAGCATATATATATATATATATATATATATATATATATATATATATATATATATATATATATAGAGAGAGAGAGAGAGAGAGAGAGCGAGAGAGTTGATGCCATCCTTCCTATGAGTCAGTGTAGCTCAGATTGTGTGATTTGTGGGCCCTTGTTATTCAGTGTTATCCAGGTACAAGTATAGGGGTGTTTGGTCACGAGGGATAAGGCACTCGTCACGGCTCATCGATTTGGGTCGTGACATATACGACCGTAGTATAACATCGGATGATGAAGGGAGTTAGAAATAACCTTTTGCTTCATTTTAGTTATTCAGAGCAGAATAAGAGGACATGATACTAGCAGATGGTTAGTAGAAGAGTAATGAGTAAGTTTTGAGTAGATACAGTGAATTAGTGATTACAGCAGGACTAGTACAATATGATTTGATTTCCTTAGTCAGGTTAACACTAGTGAATGAGTAACAATTTGAATACATCAAATGCCTGTTAGAACCCAAGGGTTTAAGTTAAATTTGAGGTATAGTGATTAGGGGAAGAAGAAATCAGTTAAGCCGTAAGAGAGCAAACCAGAGATGAATAGCTTTTAAGATTTATCAAAAAGGAGGTTTCCCTAAGATTGGTAGTGTGAGCAGAGTTAAGTCATTAAGAGTATGTATGATAGTTGCGAATACATTAGTTTTCCGTTTATGTAAATAACTTAGTTTTTCTAGTAAGAAAGATTGCTCAGAAGTGAGTCGAAAGATGAGTCGTCAGTGACGTAAAGTGCAAAGAATTGCAGAAGATAAGGAAAGTTGTTTGGACCCCGAGGATAGTAGTGTTGTTGTTTAGAAAGGGGCTAAATCCTCCTTAGTAGCCGAAATGAAGGAGAAGCAGTTTAGTGATCCCTACTTATTATAGCCGAAGGAGGGGATTCACAAACACAAGACTACGACTTTTGAACAAGGGGGAGATGATGATACTTTGAGGTATAGAGGCAGACTATGCGTTCCAGACATAGATGGGCTCAGAGATCGGATTATGTCTGAAGCCCACAATTCTAGGTATTCTATTTATCCAGGTTCCACAAAGATGTATCATGATCTTAAGGAGATTTGTTGGTGGAACTAGGGGCGGATCTACCTTAGTGTGAGGGGTGTCACGTGACACTGCTTCATTGGAAAATTTTACTAAATACGTATATATAATTAAAAGGCAACAGTGAAACAGCGAATATAATATATAAAGTGACACTCCTCGACACTAAAGACCACATAGCTCAAGCGGTTAGGTGCTTGGATTTTCAAATGAGTGCGCGAGTTCGATTCGCCGCGGCATCATTTAGTTTTGTAGAACTTTTGCTCCTCACCTACAAAATGATACTTCTTCTACATTTCAGGATCGAACCTATGACCTCTTGTAAGTTATCAAAACTTAAACCACTTGGTCCAAACTCACACTTTTAGATTAGAGTGACAATAAATTACTTAGACCACAAAGAAGGATCTCTCACCTTCTTACTCGCCAATGAAATTGATTAAGAATAATTAATGAAATTACATGAATAATGAGTTGTTTAGTGATCATTTGGCGCGCTATATAAAAAAAAAGTATTTGGTATTATTTCTAATGAGGTTATTTTGAATACATTTCACAAAAACAAAACTCATTGAGAAAAGTTAAGGAGTTTTTAAAAAAAAATAAAAATTATAGTAACGCACGTGAATTGTGTTTCGTTTATATTTTGTTCTTTTTTAATATGGTGTTACATTGTTTATTTATTATTTCTCATTTTAAAATGTGACACTGGTGACCAAAAATCCTGCATACGCCACTGGGTAGAACGACATGAAAAAGAACGTAGCAGATTTTGTGGCTAAGTGTCCAGATTGCCAACAAGTGAAAGCTAAACACCAGAGGCATGGTAGGTTGGCTCAGAGTATAGAAATTCCCGTTTGGAAATGGGAGATGATAAACATGGACTTCATAACATGTTTACCTCACTCCTTTTGAAAGCATGATTCGAGTTGGGTAATCATAGACCAACTTACCAAGTCAACTCACTTTTTGCCAGTGAAGACTATAGATTCAGCAGAGGATTATGCCAAGTTGTACATCTAGGAAATTTTCTGATTACATGGGAATCCTTTGTCCATTCTTTTAGATCGTGGTGCTCAATTCACAACGAGCTTTTAGAAATCCTTTCAGAAAGGATTGGGCACAAGGGTGAACCTAAGCACAGCTTTTCATCCTCAGACAGATGGCCAGGCAGAGCACACTATTCAGAATCTTGAGGATATGTTGAGAGCATGTGTCCTAGATTTCAAAGGTAATTGAGATGACTATTTGCCTCTCATTGAGTTATAACAGTTACAACTCTAGTATCTAATTGTTTGAGGCCTTGTATGGGCGGAGATGTAGGTCGCCAATTGGTTGGTTTGAGATTGGTGAAGCAGAGTTGTTAGGGCCATACTTGGTTTATTAGGTTATGCAGAAAGTCAAGTTAATTCAGGAGCGGTTGAAAATGGCTCAGAGTCACCAAAAGTCCTATTCGGATATGCGGCGTAGAGACTTAGAATTCCAAGTTGATAATTGGGTGTTTCTGAAAGTTTCGCCTATGAAAGGCGTTATGAGATTTGGGAGGAAGGGGAAGCTTAGTCCCCGCTATATTGGGCCTTATAGAATCCTGCGAAGGATCGGGCAAGTGGCTTATGAATTAGAATTGCCACAAGAATTAGCTGCCGTACACCCAGTGTTTCATGTGTCTATGTTGAAGAAATTCATGGGGACCCGTCTCTGGTTGTTCCTACAGAGATCACAGGGGTTAAAGATAGCATGTCTTACGAAGATATTCCAGTGGCTATTCTTGATCGTCAAATCCACAAGTTGAGAACTAAAGAGATTGCTTCAGTGAAAGTACTATAGAGAAATTAGAAAGTTGAAGAGGCTACGTGGGAGGCCGAAGAGGACATGAAGTCCAGATATCCCCATCTCTTTGAAGAGCAAGCAGAAAATGTTAACTAACCTTTTCATTCAGATGCTTCTAGTATAATCTACATATTTTTCAATGTCCAGTCAGTCCACTATTCAGCCAGTCTAGTATTCAGTCAGCTGAGTATTCAGTTAGTTCAGTAGACATTTAGCTCAGTAGTCATGTATTCATTTAGATCAGTAAGCATGTGTTCACATCAGCTCAGTAATCACGTGCCTCAGCTAATCAGTTTCATGTATCTGAGTTATAGAGTAAACTCTGCCAAGCTTCCGTAGAGTCTCAGAATTAGCCTCGATTATAACTAAGACCATCATTTGAGAAGAATGATCCCAAGGGGAGATAATGTCACACCCTGTATCTTAAAACTAAGGTTAGACTCGTATTGTTAGAGTTTTAGTCAAAAAACTGAAGGTTTGAACGTTTTGCGAAAATGGTTGATATACCTACTTTGGGCAGCCGTAACCCCTTGATTAATTGGGAATTTGGGAAAGTGCCCTTAATGAAAGTTGTAGTATGTAGAAATACCTTTCCAACCATATAAGGACCACGCCAATCAGAGATTGGAGCAGGGAGATATGATCATTGCAAGATGGCTAATAGTAAGGCGCTTAAAATTCAATGGAATCGGCTAAGTTTTCGATATGTCTGCCTTCCATCCCAATTTCGTGAAAATTGGTTGAGAATTTGAGAAAACTTAAAACATAAAATTATAGATATTTGAAATACCTTTCTAATGATATGTTGTGGAGGCTGAACGGAGCTTTGTGCTAGGAGTTATTCCCATTTTACTGAACGTTGTCAGAAATGGCCTAGGGAGCCGCCCCAGGCGGCGAGCCAGGCCAAAATCACTGAAAAATGTAAAATTCATCAGATCTTGTAATATAAGCCTAGGGCACCGCCCCTTACGACGCTCGAGGCGACGCGCCAAGCCGAATTATCCTTGAAACGACCTTTTTTCAAATTTTATATATACCCAACTCCGTAAAACTTTGCCCACTTCATTCTAAACCGTCTTTTTGGAAAGAAAACACCCTAGGGCTTTCACAAAGCATCCAAGCTGAGTTCCTGGTCAAACCCCGTTGATTATTACATCAATCTAACAAAGATTAATGCTAGAATCCTCATCTATTCCATAGATTATCGATTGAATCTTCGTCTTAGACAAAAAAGCCCTAGAATCCGAATTCAAGAGGATTAAACTTCAAAAAGGTAATACTTCTACTCTCTAATCACTTATAGTTGTGAATTGATGAGTTCTTAGGGGAATAGTAAATGGGTTTGATAGAGAGTATCATATGAACTATGCTAGGGTTTTGGATTATTAACTTAGGATTGTTGTAATCATATGGGTGATGAAGAATGATGTTAATTTCATCAAATTGATATTGTAGAATCACCTAGAAGTAATAGAATGGGAATTGGGTGAAGAAAACACCATTAATGAAGGTTGTGGAGCTTTATGCCCACTAAGTGTTTGATAAAATGCTTAGGTGACCAAAGTATGGATATTATTGCTAATATGGAATCCATTTGACTTATGTTGCTATAGATTAAAGTTGAATGGATTGACGAACGTTGTATTACGCTCAAAGGACGGAATTAAGTTATGTGAGGCTAACTCTCTATGTTTGAGAATGTTAGTGATTCTCCCTACGCCATGTTCTTTTACAACGTTACTAATTGCCTCAAAAATATAGTTAAGCTTAGTTCCTTGAATAGTTGTAGAACTTTTATTCTCTAGTTTCGTAATTCGTTCATGACTTTCATTCTGAACGTTGTGAGCTCAGTACATAATCAATATAGACTTGTGTTTGATACTCATGAATCTCAGTCTAGAATATACGCAACATGTTTATAAATAGTAAAGCTTCAAGTATCTTAATCAGTTCATGAATACAGGTCTCAGTATAGTAATGTTCAGTATTCCAGAGTTATGCATTACAGCATGGTCCTCAGTTCCTTGATACAAATTTTTGAATGTTGAATAATTGCAGAACGGGCACACGATTTTGCATGCTTATACTTAGGCACAAGGCCACAGATTTAGCATGCTTATACTTAGGCACAAGGCCACAGATTTTAGCATGCTCATACTTAGGCACAAGGCCAGAGAGTTAGCATGCTCATACAGGCACAAGGCCATAGATTTTGCATACTTATACTTGGGCACAAGGCCACAGATTATGTATGCACATATATATTGGGCCTAAGGCCACAGACCATGATTTTCAGTTAAACAGGTGGTTCTCCATTCAGAACAGGGAGTATTCATATCTTTACTTCCTTTGTTCATTTCAGTTATCAGCTATCAGATATCAGTTTCAGTTTCAGCACTCTTTACATGTTTATTGATTTGGGCTGCCCTTTCCCCGAGCACCCCATTTACAGTTCTTTCTTTCAGTTGCTTTACATACCAGTGCAATTCAAATGTACTGACGTCCCCTTTTATTGCCCGGGGGCCTGCATTTCACGATGCAGGTAACGATTTACAGGTTGACGATTCAGAGCGCTAGGATTATCGTACCAGCTATTTGGTGAGCCCCAGTTCCCTCGGGGCGTTATCACATTTTACAATCTTTTCAGTATTTCTAGTCAGTCAGGTATGCCAGGGGCCTTGTCCGTAAATGATCGGACTTTTATTATTCTTATAGGCTTCATAGACTATAGTTGCAGTCAGTCAGATATTTAGCAGGCTTTTATGTTAGCCTTGTCGACCATTTATTCAGACTTTCGAGCTTATTCAGTATTTTCGCATTTATGATATTTCAGACAGACTCTTAGTAGATCAGCATGTGTTAGTATGATTTCCATTCAGTACGTTTTGATGTCACATGTTGATTCAACCAGCCAGTTTCGCTCGGTCACATGCAGTCAGGCACCGAGTGCTGTGTTATGCCCAGGCCATGGTTCGGGGCGTGATAATTTGTCAAAAATAATTAATTAAACTATTCTACAAAAGAAAATTTAAAAACGAGTAAAAATTTGAAAAATATGGATTACCTCCCACCAAGTGCTTGATTTAATGTCGCGGCATGACGGTTACCAATTTTACCGCTTTTCTCGCCATTTCGAGCTTATGAATTGGGTACCCAACTTGGACTCTAATTTTTGACCACGAGCGGTGGGGGGTGGTAAGTAGATGAACATGCCAAACATTATTTTCTTCATTTTTCACTTCTTGGCTTTCAAATGAGGAATATCATTTTGCTTTCTTGAGTTTTCAAATTGCAAAATGTATGGCCCTCGTCTTTCTCCTTCGCCATCCCGCATGGAATCATATGGTTCAATTTCCATATCACTATACAACTCCAATGTTGAAAAATGCTTAGAGTGAGACTTCAACCTCCCAATTTGCAAATTTGTCCAGATTTTGACATTCTCATTTTTCCCGAACTAGAGTCAATTTAAACCATATTTTCCATGACAACGGTTGACTCTAATTCCTTTTCTTTTTCTTCGGCATCTCCAATTAGCATAAAGTCGGTTGGAGGATGTTCAATTCTTGATTCCTTCTTTTCAACGTTGGCCTCCAACATGGGCATTATCCTCTCATATTGAGCATTGAGAATTCTTCTTGATTTTATTCAAATGCCCATAGAGAATTTTTGTCTTCAATCATCAAACCATTTTGAAGACTAGTTTCCATGTACTCCTCCAAGGCTTTTTGCTTTTCATTTCCTCCTTCAAGTAGGCATTCCATCATGAGCTTAAACTCTCCATTTTGACCAATCTCAACTTCTTCCACTTCCATATCCCGATCAATGACACAACACAAAGTAGAATCGTCATAGTAGGGGTTCAGGGAAGGGAAGGACATATAAGCACAATTAGCTCAATGACCATTTTGACCACCACATCTATCACATATGCTCCACTCATTCGAGATTGTGCGCACAATCCTCCTCCGGGAGACTTTAAACAAGTTTGCCAAGAGTGGGATCCTCCACAATAAGGACAAGGGTCATTAAAGTATGAAAAACTACCCTCTGACCCATTTTCATGGAATGATGCCATTATCAAATAAAAATAAAATACAGCAAAGAAAATAACTACACAAA
Source organism: Lycium ferocissimum (assembly GCF_029784015.1). NCBI lineage: Eukaryota > Viridiplantae > Streptophyta > Magnoliopsida > Solanales > Solanaceae > Lycium > Lycium ferocissimum. Next base: position 58,212,421 of record NC_081346.1, on the reverse strand, counting down.
TATTCACAAGTTTGGACCAAAGAAAGTTAGCTTATTTCCTAAACTAGCCTAAATACGCCAAATTGTTCCCCGGCAACGGCGCCAAAATTGATAACGTCCAAATCCACTCCTCAAAGAGAAAGTGTACACGGTCGTCACAATATAATTTATCCAACTATGAGTCGGGGTTGATCCCACAGAGAACCATATAAAGACGATTAAGAAAGTTAAGAATTTATCACCAACTAAGCTAAGCCAAACACATTTTCAATATTTGGTTTTTGATTTAAAAACTAATAAAGATAAAACTAACCTAGAAAGCAAGTAAAATGATCAATGACCACACGCATGGATACAAGGGAATTTACACTCAAGTAATGATCCAACATATTTTATGATTTTACAACTAAGAGCGAGTCTATGTTAATAAATAATGATTTCTAAAATCTCATTGATAGTCTTCCAACCAAATCGGTGAATTTCACTCTAAGATTTTCCAAGCTTTAGAGTGTGATATTAAGAACAACCAATTGAATCTCAAGTTAACTTTCCTATTCCTAGCTCAAATTATTAGAAGGGGTTTAAAGCCCCAAATCCTAGTTAATTAATCTTTTCCAACCTTAATTTTTCTCTTTCGAGCTCAAATCGAAGTAAATGGGCGAGTCTTAGGGTTAGCTAATCCCTTAAGAAACACTAAAGAACAAGATTAATTAAAGAAACAAAGACCCACTTCATTAGGAAAAAAAGTCAATCAATACATAAGAAAAGCAAGAGGTTTAATTCAGCACTTGATAATGTATATTCTAATAAACAAGATTCAAGTGAAATAATAAAATACCACACACTTAAATATTCAATACATAACAAGGAATTGAGGAAAAGGCTAAGAGTTTGCTCATTAAAGTGCTCCAATCTTCTCTTCCAAAGTGTTGGTTGATGAACCCTAGCTCCTCAAGCTTGAAAATATGGCCGAAGATGATAATAAAATCTCACAAGTGTTGCTTTTATAGTTCCCAAAAATTTCCCAATAAAAAGTGACGAAGATAACCCTAGATTTTCAGTCCACTTTTTGCACTTTTAGCCAATTTTCTCATTTCTTCAATTTGGCCTCTTTTTGACTTGTTTTTCACTCGGTTTCTTCCCGATCACTTCTAAATCACAAAAAACATATAAAGTCGAATTAAACGACATTAAATGCACTATTTTCTCAATCAAACATAGCAAAAATCTAATATTAAAGAAGAAATAAGTTGGTAAAATACCAACTTATCAAGCATAAAAGCCTAATAATATTTACAAAATATTTTGGTCAATCAATATTTATATTGTCTCCACCTACGTGCCTCACACGTAACCCCCGACCCCTATAATATATGAAGACTTCGGTCTTAGTTGGTTGGTCTAAATTAATATATAATCTTCTTACTGAAGTTAATTATTCTTCTATGGTTTAATAACGAATGAACTATAATCGATTAGATATTTTTTTTCTATGGTTTATGATATATATTTTTTGTGGTTAATTTATGGCTGGTCTAAATTGATTCTTACCATATATTTGAGAATAACAATTTATGTTTGACTAATCAATGAAAAATACTTTATCAATATTAGAACATTAATTTATATTTGACCAAGATTCAAAATTGCTCCCGGTAAAAACCTACTCTTTTTAGCTTATGGAAAGAGCTTTTGCTACTTAAACATACTTAATTTTTCTCTAAAAACTTTTCCTAAAACCTTAACTTTTCCTAAATGTTAAGGCTAAACACTTTAAAGGATCTCTTGTCTTTATTATAAAGGGCTCCTTTATTTTGAACCAGCATATTCCGCCAACAAAGATTATACCAGTTCCTTAAATCTCAAATATTTCTACTCTAGGAGGCGGATACAGATCTCACTAAATTTCTCTCTCAATGTTTTCTCCAAATTAAAGACTGTTTGGAGGCGTTACAACTAATTCAATTAAAATAAATCTTTAGTTTCAATGTTTCATCTAGAACAGATGAATGAAACATATTTACAAAACACACAAGAAAAATATTAAAAACACGCCAAATCATATAATTTCCATATAAACATCGTATAATTTCCATACAAATATAGTGTATGAAATATAATTACATATACATCTGAAGGGAAAGAAGAAGCATTGGACGAAAATAAATAAAAGGGAATTAATATTACCTGGAAAAAGCAAAGCAATAGAAACGTATTTCTTCCGTCTACGTCTTTCACAAGTATGTTGGCACAAGAAGTACATTTTATATAGTTGAAAAAAAAGGTGGTTCCAAGTGTTTTTATCTTTATAGGATTCGTATACTTGGAAATTCAAATATTAGTAGGAAACTTAATTGGTATATGATAAGTTGGTATTTTACCAACTTATCTCTTTTTTAATCTTAAATTTTTGCTAAGCTTGATTGAAAAAATAGTGTATTTAATGTCGTTTACTTCCATTTTACAGGTTCTATGTGATTTAGAAGTGATCGGGAAGAAACCAAGTGAAAATGAGGCAAAAAAGAGCTAAAACAAAGAAAAGGAAAAACTTGCTAGAAGTGCAAAAAATGGCCAGATTTGCAATTTCGAAAATCTGAAATTTTGAGGGCTATTTTTGTCATTTTCTTTTTAGTTGGGAAATTTGGGAATTATAAAAGTGAAGCTTGGGGCAAAATATTTTGATCTTTGGCCATTCTTTCCAGTGGAGGAACAAGAAACTACACCTAGGGTTTGAAGATTTGGAGCACTCAATGAGAATTTCTTTACCCATTTCTTCAACTCTTGCTTTTATTGTATATCTAAGTGTGTAGCATTTATTCCATCACTTTAATCTTGTTTATGCAAATATTCATATGTTAAAATTTGGATTGAATCTCTTGTTTTGCTTATGTATTAGACAATTTTTATTTCTAATGAAGTATGTTAATATTTCTCTATTTAATCTTTAAGCTTTAATGTCATTTAGTGGTTGCAAACATTAAGTGTGCTATTTTACCTTAGCTTTGCTTGGAAAAGAAAGTAAGGGTTAGGAAAGAGTAAATAGCAAGGATTTGGGGCCTTAAACCTCATCTAATAACTTTAGCTCGGAAGAGGGTAGTTAACTTGAGGTTAAATTGATTGTGCTTAATATCACACTGTAAGATTTGGAAAAGCTTAGAGTGAAATTCATTGATTTGGTTGGAAGACTTTCAATGAGATTTTAGAACTCCTTATATATTAACATAAACTTGCTCTTAGTTGTAAAATTGTAAAATACATTGGATTGTTTCTTGAGAGTAATTTCTCTTGTTTTCCTTTGCTTGTGAGGCCATTGATCACTTTACCCGCTTGCTAGTTAGTTTTATCTTTATTAGTTTTTAAATCAAAAAAATCAACTATTGAAAAAGTGTTTGGCTTAGCGTAGTTGGTGATAAATCGTTTACTTTCACAATCGCCTTTATATTGTTCCCTGTGGATTCGACCCCGACTCATAGTTGCGTAAATTATATTGCGACAATCGTGTACACTTTCTCTTTGAGGAGTGGATTTAGACGTTATCAATTTTGGCGCCGTTGCCGGGGAACAATTTGGCGTATTTGAGTTAGTTTGGGATTTAAGCTTACTTGTTTTAGTCCAAACATGTGAATATTTTGTGTAGTTATTTTTTTTGCTTATTTTCTTAGTTTTTGTAACTGGCATCATATAATGAAATTGGTCGGATGGTAATTGTTCATATTTTGATGGCCCTTGTCCTTATTGTGGAGGACCACAGTCATGGTAAAATTGTTTGAATTCTCCCGAGGGCGGATTGTGCGCACAATCCCAAACCTATGAGTGGAGTATTTGCGATTGGTGTGGTGGTCATTGGACTAATTGTGCTTATTTGTCCTTCCCTTCCCCGAACCCCCACAATGACGATTCTACTTTTGATTTTGATGATGATAGGGATATGAAAGTGGAAGAAGTTTCAAATGCTCAAAATGAGAGGATAATGCTCACGTTGGAGACCATTCTTGAAAATGAGGAAAAGTTGAACTTAAAACTCGAGGACTTAAGGGAGGCACTTAATGACTTGACTCAAGCAATTAGTTGCAATGACAAAGCTATTAACATCTTGGAGGATCAAATGAAATTATTGGTTGAGGCTCATAATGCTCACCAACTTGAGGATGTTGAAAGTAGTCAAGAAAGTGTCGGCAACATGGATTTCTCAATGGGTGGATTTTTACAAGTTTTGAATGACTCTCGCCATGATGAATAACTTGACAAAGTGGAAATGGTGAGCCAAGATTGTCTTATGAAACAAGCTCAACAACTTAGAGTCTATGGGCCGGGGATCACCGTGAAGGCATTTCGTGGATGATGAAAGAATTTCTAAAAATTCATGTTGAGCGAAGTCAAGAAGTGGAGCTACTTGAAATTGCCATTCGGGAATTGGAGGCCGAATTGAATGCAAAAATTGAGGCATGTGATGCTCAATATCACCCATGGATAATAGTTTTGAGTTGGTTTCCAATAAGGAAGGGGTCAAGATTGATTTTCAAAACCTAATGGTGAATTGCCAACCGGCCAACCCAAAAATAATGCAAGCCGAGATTGAAGAAATGATAATAGAGTTGAATGGAAGAGTTCATAACATAATTTTTGAAGACTCTAGTTCATTTGTGGGTGAGGATGTCAAAAATGGAGTGAATTAAAAAATGGAGCGTCTTAGACCGCATTCCAACCATTGTTCAGCATTGTGCTTAGTTGATGATATAGAAATTGAATTAACCAAGGATATGGAGGATTTTGGAGATGAAGAACGAAGCGTTTTCATTTTGAAGTTTGCCATGCCAAGAAGACAAAATGACATGCCTCACTTAAAGGCCAACAAGTGCAAAATGCGGTACCCGAGATTTGGCCTCTTTGCTATTCTACCACCGGCCCATGAGCGTCATCGTAATCTTGATTCAAAGTTGGGACGAAAATTCATATCCTCCAAGTGGAGAGAAAAATGGTAAAGTTAACTCACGTCGTGCGATGGCGTTAAATGCGACGCTCTATGGGAGACAACCCATATTTCCTTAATTTTGTAGTTCAGTATAATTTTAATTTTAGATAAGTTTTCTTATATTATTTTTGATTAATAATCTACCAAGTTCATTATTTTTGGACTTCATTTGGACAAGATTATGAAGTAGAGATGTGAACGATTTTGCATTGCACAGTTTGTGCTAAAAAGCTGCAGAAATTGTGTCTAAATCTAAAGCCCATCCGAGTGAAAATTATAAAGGAATTGTTTTGCTCGCTGGTAAGTCCATGACACGTGTAATTCTATCTTTAGTATTCTAGGAAGCAGCATGTTCAGGCAATACAAATTGTGTTTTAAACAAACAACCCCACACATACGGACAAACTAAGGTACCTGAGTTGTTTAGAAAAGAACTTCACCAATTTCCTCTCTTGTAAGTCCCCCTACAACACAGCAAACACACTCATTCCATTCTCACTCACAACTCCACCGTAACTCCACCGCCAGTTGAGGTTTTCAGTGGCGCTAAAGTAAGTTCTCTTTCCTCTCCCCTTCTCTCTCTCTCCCCTCAATCTCTCTATGCTTGCAGTATTTTTTTGCTTTTCCTTCCCTATGATTCGTTTTGATACGCAGTTGAGAGCACAAATTGTGCGATTCTGGTTTTGTTGGTTGATTAATATGTGATTGTGCTTCATTGAACCATAATTCTCAATATTTTGGGAGGGTTGATCACTCATTGTTAGTGCTGAAACTAAGCTAATTGTAGGATGCCTGCAACCTATTCGATGAATTGTCTGAGAGACGATTTCATTCGCCAGTGAAGTCTGAGTAACCCAGCGCTATTAGGAGTTGATAGGGAAGCAATTGTTGGTGGAGATTGCCTAGGTTTGGATCAAATTAGGAGTTGTAACGTGCATCAACCTTTAGAGTGCTTGTGCTTTACGTGATTTTTTCTATGCGCACTCCAATTATTGCTTTATGTTAATTGAGAAGCCTACCCTGTTCTGAATGTCGTTAATTGAGTTTGATCATTGGGACTTGTGTGGCGTTATGCTGATTTGTGGCTTCTCAGTTCATTGATAGGATCTTATGAACATGTATTTTAACATTCTAAAGTTGATTACATGATATGCAATTTTGTCACTGGAAATATGTGCATAGGTTGTGTGAAGCAAAACAATAACGGTGCTTTCTTAGGTATGTTTCATCCCCACGAAGAGTTGGCTTGTATGGATATTCTCCATTGTGATGCCATTATGCAGTAAATGATTTAAAGTGGAGTAATGAGTAGCTTACTACTAAAAAACAGGCAAAAATCGACGGCAAAAACCGACGGACTGCGTCGGTTTTTCAGTGAAAATCGAGGCAACACGTCCGTCGGTTTACGTTACGTCGTCTTTCGAAAACCGACGGAGTCCGTCGGTTATGTAAAAAAAAAAAAACAATTAAAAAACCGAAGGACTCCGTCATTTTTTTTTTTTTTTTTTGGTAATGTAGCAACTTGGAATCGAACCCGGGTATGTTCCTTGGCATTAAAGGGCTCTACCACTAGACCACTTATGTTTTTTGTTCAAATACTTACATTGATTTAATTTATACTATTTTTGCGCTCTAAAAACCAACGGACTCCCTTGATTTTTTTATTAAAAAAATTAAAAAATTAAAAAATAGAAAAAAAACCAACTGAGTCTGTCGGTTTATGTTAGAAAACAATATAAAAAATGATTATATTTTTCGCGCATTTTTTGCGAAAAAATAACAAACATGATCTATCGGTTTCCTTAAAAAAATATTTAAAAAATTATAGAAAAACGTGACGGAATACGTTTTTCTATCGATTTCTGATCGGTTTCTTCCGTCGGTTTTTGCCAATTTTTTAGTAGTGTTAGTGCAATGTTGGATTGATTGGAACATGAGTTGCAGGAAACTAATTCTTTCTTTATTTGTGTTGGAGTACAAACTGAAAAGGGTTACTTGAAATGTACTTTCACATAGATGGCTTCAAATTAACATGGTACAACTCAAGGAGAAGCGAAAGATCTTCCCCTTATGCACTAGCTCAACAACATCATCTTTTCACGGAGTTCTCCTAACTTTTGCTTTAATTATATAGTTACATTGAGGACAATGCAACATTTTTAGTTGGGGGCTGATACTTCATTTTGATAGATATTCTTGTGATGAGGTGTGATATGTCATGATGGATGATAATTTGGTAGATTGACTTTTTTTTTTTTTTTTTTTTAATATTAGTATAATCTTTTTTTTTTTTTTGAACGACTAGCTTCTTTAGTTTTTGTTAGGAGTAAAAGTGGTGTGGGATGTGATTTTTTCCCCTTGACCCATTTTTGGCTTGCTTGGTACCAACACACTTAAGCCTGGGCATATGATTTTTTTTTTTTTTTGAAGGATTAAAGTAATGATTCTTGTTGTGACTTTTAGACTCAATGTTTGGCCCTTAAGTTCACTAGGTAGTCTCTCTAGGCTATAAGTGACTTTCTTTGAGTTCATTTGTTTCAATTGAATTTTGGATACATATTTCACTTGAGTTTGCATGTGCCATGTGTGGTGAGATTTTCGTGAGTTCTTTTGCAATATTTGTAGTCTATAACTTGCCCGGAATGTGTTTCAAGGCGAAATCCTAGACTAACTTGGTTTGAAAAATGACGTTAGGCCTTCCTTGGACCGTTTTTGTGCCTTAAATTGCCTACCCTTGCATACTTTCCCTAGTCAACTCCTTTTGAGCCTTTAACCTTTCTTTGACAACTATATTACAAGTTTTATCATTTTGTTCTTCAATTGATCCATCTCTTAGCATCCTACCTCCCTAAGTACTTTAAAAGTGCAAACATAGGCTAAAAGCCCAAGTTTTGGGGGGATGGTTGGAAAATTGTGATGTGAGAGGTGCTTGAATGGTGAAAAGGTGAGAAGTGAAAGAAAATGCAAATAAAAAATAAAAAAAATTGGGAACTTCCTTGTTATTTTGAAAAAGAAAAGGGAAGGATTGATAAAGAATTGTGAATAAAGGGAAGACTAGTAGGTGAAATGAAAAATGAAGAAAAGGGTGAAAAAGTTTGAAAGAAAGTGTGCTTTGATTGTTGCAAATTGTAGTGCTTAGGGAGGTTTTGGGTCACTCTTACCCAAATTATGCCCTACCTTAACCAAAAGCCTATATTACAACCCTTTAGGTCCTAATTGATTTTGAACCAAGTGTGTCTACATTAGTGGAGAAGTACATGAAGGGCAAGTTTATGGTACTACTTCTGTGCATTTGAACATCTTTGTGTGTGTGTGTGTGTGTGTGTGAGAGAGAGAGAGAGAGAGAGAGAGAGAGAGTTACTTTCCAATTGATAGCCCATAAGTATTTTGAATTGCATTTTATGAGTTTGGGATTCTCTCTTGATTGTGAGGGCACATAAAATTTGAGTGAATTTGATCCAATTTCCTATTGAGAGGAATGAATAATAAAAGTCGTTTGTGATAAAGAGGAAAGTTTTGAAACTTTAGTGTCATGACTTAATTGATAATTTGATTAGTTTGGTATTTGAACGCTTGAAAAAAAATTTTGAGAAGTTGGTGATTCATATGTTTTGGATTAATTGTTAGTACCAATCAAAGTCATGTGTTTGTGCTTAGAGTAGACTTTTTGACGTGGTATGATGTTGGTGCACTATTGAGTTGATTCCTTGGAAGGAGATCGTATGTTTAGAATTGCTTGAGGACAAGCAATAATTTAAGTTTGGGGGTTTGATAAGTTGGTATGTTACCAACTTATCTCTTCTTTAATTTTAAATTTTTGCTAAGCTTGATTGAGAAAATAGTGTATTTAATGTTGTTTACTTCCATTTTACAGGTTCTATGTGATTTAGAAGTGATCGGGAAGAAACCAAGTGAAAATGAGGCAAAAAAGAGCTAAAACGAAGAAAAGGAAAAACTTGCTAGAAGTGCAAAAAATGGTCAGATTTGCAATTTCGAAAATCTAAAATTTTGAGGGTTGTTTTTGTCATTTTCTTTTAGTTGGGAAATTTGCGAATTATAAAAGTGAAGCTTGGGGCAAAATATTTTGATCTTTGGCCATTATTTCAAATGGAGGAACAAGAAACTACACCTAGGGTTCGAAGATTTGGAGTACTCAATGAGAATTTCTTTACCCATTTCTTCAACTCTTGCTTTTATTGTATATCTAAGTGTGTAGCATTTTATTCTATCACTTTAATCTTGTTTATGCAAACATTCATATGTTAAAGTTTGTATTGAATCTCTTGTTTTGCTTATGTATTAAATAATTTTTATTTCTAATGAAGTGTGTTAATGTTTCTCTATTTACTCTTCAAGCTTTAATGTCATTTAGTGGTTGCAAACATTAAAAGAAAGTAAGGGTTAGGAAAAGAGTAAATAGTAAGGATTTGGGGCTTTAAACCTCATCTAATTACTTGAGCTTGGAAGAGGATAGTTAACTTGAGGTTAAATTGATTGTGCTTAATATCACACTATAAGACTTGAAAAAGCTTAGAGTGAAATTCATATATTTAGTTGGAAGACTTTCAATGAGATTTTAGAAATCATTAACTATTAACATAAACTCGCTCTTAGTTGTAAAATTGTAAAATACATTGGATCGTTACTTGAGAGTAATTTCTGTTGTTTTCCTTTGCTTGTGAGGCCATTGATCACTTTTTCCGCTTTCTAGTTAGTTTTATCTTTGTTAGTTTTTAAATAAAAAAAAATCAAATTTTGACAAGGTGTTTGGCTTAGCGTAGTAGGTAATAAATCATTTACTTTCACAATCGCCTTTATATTGTTCCATGTGGATTCGACCCTGACTCATAGTTGGGTAAATTATATTGCGACGACGGTGTACACTTTCTCTTTGAGAAGTAAATTTGGACGTTATCAGTATAGAACTCCATAGAGATTTCTATTAAAAGGGTTTTAATGTTACAATTATATCCAACTATTTGAATAAATAGTTTAGTTTTTGAAGGGCATAAAGGTCGATAAATATTGTAGGGATATTTTGGTTATTCAATATTTAGCGAAAATTGTTTAATCAGCTTTTAATATATGTAGAAGATTTGTGCTTAGCCTTAAATAGTACAAATAACCTCAAAAAGCTGAATTTCCATGACTAAATTAATATTGAAATTGTTTGCAAAATTTGAATTACCTATCACCTTTGATTTAAATATTTAATTATTATTTTGTGTAATGAAGTAGAAAACAAATTCAAAATGTATTAATCCATGTCAATACCTCTTGCTGTGATCCTGTGAACACGCGTATTTTAAAAAACTTTTTAAAATTCCTACATAATTATAAAGTAAATAAGAAAACAAAGAAAAGAGTATCAATACCTTTGCGATTTTGGAAGTTCAATTCTCGCTACTACGTCCATTGGTTTTTCATTACACTGCAAACATTATAGAAGTATGTAATTAATTGGTATTTCTATCACAAGGTGTTTTGTGAAAGAACATATATTAATTTCGTTTGGCCAAGAACATAAGGACGATAATTCCCGGATGTAATATGAATTTATGAGATATTTGCAAAATAAAAAGAATCCTGTTCACAATCTAAAAGCATTTGTAAAAAGAAAATTAAAGTAGTACTATTCAATAAGCTTAATACGACCACTATAGAATTCTAAGTGATTTAGGATAGTAGTCCAAACGAATTATAATTCAAGTCCAATTGAAAAGCCATTTTGAAAAAGAATTCCATCTTTGGACAATTATATCCTACTATACAAATATTTAAGGGAATAAAAGTCGATCAACACTTAGAGGATATTTTCGTCGTTCAACATTTAGCGAAAATTATTCGTGCTTTTAATATATGTAGATGTAGATAGATAGATAGATTAAAATATCTATTTTTATATGCACGAGTTTAGCAGGGCATCCAACTACGTGTATATATATATATATATATATATATATATATATATATATATATATATATATATACACACATAGATGCTTTCAAATCAATATTTAACCTCTAAAGCATCACTTGGGATGGGATAGAGAGCCTATCAATCAGAACAAACAGATCCACTTGAAAGTTGAAACTCAATGAAGAAGCTAATTTAGATGTCAAAAGTTTGATCACAGGGTTTGGGTGGAGGAGAGGACCAGGATAAAATTCAAAAGGACGACCTAGATGACCATGTTTCAATAAGAAAAGTGTACATTCAATTGAAGAAAAAAAAATCATATATCGTCTTTAGCATTTGAAAAAGTAATAAAAACTCGTCGAGAACAATAATTGTATTACTATATAAGTATATTATATTAAGGCGTACTTCTTACATTGTTGTGCTTATTTATTTCGTTCTTTAAATATTTACATTTCTTTTACTCAAAATGTATTTGTGCATTTCTTGTTGTCTTTTACATCATAATTAAGATTTAATTTATTGGTACAAGGACTCTATCGTGACGACAAACGAGTACACACCCTCGCTTCTTTGTAAGTTCTGCCTGGTCGACAAAAGTAACCCTTCTTTGGGGCACAATGAATATCTTCAGAGCAAATGCATAGTCCTTCAAGAGCACACCCCTCTTTGACTATGGTCAACCCATCTTTTAAGCCTAGAACTTGATCTGTCCACTCACTTGAAAATAACCCTAATTGGTCATAGCTTTGTTTCACTTTCAAGAATTTGTCAGCATTTTTGTACTTGCTGATTGCTCCAATAAATGCCACATTCCTATTCTTTCCCCAATGTGGCAAGGCCTCATATTTGAAGAATGCAAGTTGCTCTATCTCTTCAAGGAAATCTTCAAAGAGCCTAGGAGACATTGGGTCCTTGCTTCGGTAATATGTGATGTCAAAATCCAAAGCATCTTCTTGTTCACCCAAGTAAGCATTTGAAGTTGTAAGGTACCTCATGAGGATGCCATTGTATAAGTCTAGGACACATAGTGCCCTAGGCTCCAAAGCAACTAGCCTTTGGACATCTTCAATGAAGTCTTTGACTTTCGATAAGCTAATACTGAATGTTGTTTGGTGAAAGAAGAGACCTTTAACTCTAGAATCCCAAGGACATGTTGTGATTCTTGCATCTTCAAGGCTGTCTAGGCATGTTCCTGATGCTTGGAATCGATTGTGAAATCCAACCATTGGGTAGCCAGTAAAGGCAAAACCTGAGAGAATGCGAATTATTATTACTACTACTACTACTAATATTACTTCTACTATTATTACTACTGCTGCTGCAACTACGAGTCCTTACTTAAATGATCAAATTAAGGAGGAAATGTTCAATTTTTACGCAATAAAAAAAAAAAGTTACCAAAGTAACCTTTGCGCGCTAAATTAGTGAGCAATAGGACTAATTTACAAATTTACATGTTAAGTGCTACTTGCGATAGTTAAATTAGTCGACATGTTTATGTTTTTTTTTATTTTTTTTTTTTTAATAAAAAAGTTCTCAAATTCACGTTTTTTCCATACTTTGACCAATTCAAAACTCCGAAATATCAATATTTTATATAAAACTTGATATCTTTTTTTGCGGACAATAATGTCGCCTATTACATCAAGTATACCTAAACGTTTGGATCGTCATTTTAGGGGTTGTAAAGTGCCCCTAAGTAAGTTTTGTTTGTTTGAATCTTGTTATCTAAAGGTTTAAGTGTTTTATTTATAATTAGTTTAGTATGTCACACGAGTTAGTTATAAACGATAACAAAGAGTAAAATAATATTTATCATTAAGAAATAGATACGCAAAAAATATACTTAATTTTTATTTAAAACATGCATCATGCACCCAAGTTGTTTTCTCAATGCCTTCTCAATGCTCCCACCTAGATTTGATCCCAGGTGGTTGGCATAAAAAAGAAGTACACCACCAAGCCAAGCTGGTGAAAGCTACAATGTAGACACTTTTCATAATGTTCACTAATGCTATCTAACTTGTTTTCATAAATTGAGTTTTCATAAATTGAATTTCGAGCCTTGAAATTTGACATTCAAAATATCATTACCACGGGATTACCATCTTGAAATATATTTTTTATCATTAGATTTTTACTAAAGATGAATAAAAATTGTGCACCAATTTGGGGAAAAATTCAAATTGAATGGGATAAAGGACGTTTTTCTAAAACTGGCCTGGCCAAACCGCGTTGCGACAATTTACCCGGCTAGATCTCGGGAAAATATGCAAAATCAAAAAAAAAAAAATCGTGTAAATCGGACGTCTGAGCACAAAGTTTTGATCGTTCCAAGTTTCACCAATTTACAACTACTTTTTCTACCTATACTCATTATTTGATGATTTTATCTTATTTTTATAACTACTTAAATCTACTGGATAAAAAATTTATGGGACTTGCATAACGCATTCATTTACTGTGTTATTCAAACAATTTTTTTTAATGACGTCATTAATGCAGTAAATTACTGCGCAATAGAATAAAACACTTAAACCTAAAGATAACAAGTTTCTAAACAAACAAAACTTACTTCGGGACACTTTACAACTCCTAAAACTACGATCCAAACATTTACGTATACTTGATGTATTGAGCCTATATTATTGTTCGCAGAAAAAGATAGTTGATATTCCGGCGTTTTGAAACATCACTAATCTTTGGTCAAAGTATGGAAAAAATGTGAATTTGAGAACTTTAAAATTGTAAAAAAAAAAAATATATATATATATATATATATATATATATATATAACCCCTATATTGTGCACTGATTTAGTGCGCAAAGGGGACTTTGGTTACTTTTTTTTTTTAACTACGTTATTTTGGTACCCGAACACACTTTTTGGGTTATTTAAGTTGCGAACTCCTCCTCCTCTTCCTCCTCCTCCTACTACTATTATTGTTACTATTCTTTGGATTTCACGCCTTGCTATTATTATTATTATTATTATTATTATTATTAACTACTATTATACTATTATTACTTTATTTAAAATTATTATTATTATTATTATTATTATTATTATTATTATTATTATTATTATTATTATTATTAATAATAATAATAATAATAATAATAATAATAATAATAATAAAAATCTCTCTATAATTGCCATGCGTTATAATATCATTTCTGTAACGGCCTGATTTTCTTCGGAACTGATTTTTCATGTTATGTTTTACTTCTCTATAACAACATTCTACCTATAACGGTAGTGGCAGTCATTATAACGGTACACTCTTTGTAAAATTACCTCTCTATAACAGTCATACTCAAATATTGTGTAATAATATTTTGTAAGAAACATATTGTTTATAAAAATAAAATATTTATGGTAATAATAATAATAATAATAATAATAAAAACCTCTCTATAATTGCTACTCGTTATAATATCGTTTCACTGTAACGGCCTGATTTTCTCTGGAACCGATTTTTCATGTTATATTTTACTTCTCTATAACAGCATTCTACCTATAACGGTAGTGGCATGCATTCTACCTATAACGGTAGTGGCATTCATTATAGTGGTACACTCTTTATAAAATTAGATCTTTATAACAGTCATACTCAAATATTGTTTAATAATATTTTGTAAAAAATATATTACTTATAAAAATAAAATATTAAAATAATAATAATAATAATAATAATAATAATAAAAATAAAAATAAAAACCTCTCTATAATTGCCATTCATTATAATATAATTTCCATCCTACAATGACACGATTTTCTCCGAAACCAATTTTTCATATTATACTTTACTTCTCTATAACGACATTCTGCCTATAACGGTAGTGACATTCATTATAGCAATACACTCTTTGTAAAATTACCTCTCTATAACAATCACACTCAAATATTATGTAAGAAATATATTATTTATAAAAATAAAATATTAAAATATTTATAGTAATCATCAAGGGAAATCTGTTGAATATTGTGAAATAATATTACCTCCCTATGTACCATACTCAAATATTGTGTAATAATATTTTGTAAGAAATATATTATTTATAAAAATAAAATATTAAAATATTTATGGTAATCATCAAGGGAAAGCTATTGAATTCGTTTTTACTGAAAGTTTGGATAAAACTCTTAGACAATTCAAGCGTTGTATTATCATCAAGAGACTGAAATTACGAAACAACCTACAGTTGTAGAATTCTTACGTCAAACTTGAAATATTTAAATTTTCAATTAATTTTAAATGCATGTATGTTCCTTAGATTTTAATTCTTTATCGGTACAGTACAACTAGTTATGGACTTATTAGTCACTTCAATTTTTAATTTATAAAATATGAAAATCATTTGAGATTTTAAAATTAACAAATATTTAGTTTTCGTTTATAGCATAAAAAGTATAGAAAAATAATTTTTTGCGTACTTTTGTTTATAACAACTAAATGGGATCCAAACATCAAATGCAGTATACATATATAACAACACCTCACTATAGCAGCCATTAAATTTTCGGACAAATGCTGCCTTTGTAGAGAGGTTTGACTATATATTAAATAATATTCACTTCCTTGAAAATCGGGATTCACACGGCGGGTTAGCTAGGTTAGGTACCAATCATGTCTCATGTCGGCTTGTGGGTGTGACAGAACAAACCATCGGCTTACTAATAAAAGTATATATATATATATATATATTATATATAAATTTTTTCATTATTTCATCTCTATAATACAATCTCCACATTATAGTCTTAGTTTAATTTGTTCATAAAACAAACGTCCCCTTAAAGAAATAAAGCAATTCAACCGAGAAAAGGGAACTGTAACTTTGAAAAGCAGTTGTCAATACTCAATACTAATCCATTATAATTACTATGTTGTGCCTTCAGACGATGGTATTGGCAAACAATATATATTGTTTCGAAACTAACTTTTCGTTTTCTAATAAACCAAAAGAGCCTTTTAGTTCTCGTCATGATTTCTTCTCTTCCACTATGTATGAATTCAATAATGGTAGAGTCAAGTGATGAAAGAATTAACTAACCATTGTTTGTGAACCCATAAGCACTAATCTTCAATGTGGAAGTGGTGATTTTGGCACTTGAACATTTTCCACGAGCATCGTTTGTAGATTCTTGAGTCTCCTCTAGTGAACAAATAAGAAATACAAAGAAAGTACAGTAAGGTCATGGCCAGGTATAGAAAATGTTAGTAACATGTAAACCAGTTACTAGCTCCCTCCGATCCATATTACCTCTCCGTCCCAAAAAGATTGTTTAGTTTGATTTGACACAAAATTTAAGAAATAAAGGAAAACTTTTGAAATGTGTGGTCCAAAATAAACCTTAAATATTTGTGTGGCAGTAAATCATTTTATAAAGTTAAACTGTTTCTAATGAAGAAATGTGTCATTCTTTTTGTGACAACTCAATAAGAAAAGTAAGGCAATCTTTTTGAGACCGAGAGAGTAATTTAATGGTATTTTTAGGTTTATATTTAGTTCAAAGTAAATAATTTTTTACATAATTAACAAGTTATTAATTGATTTTTTTCCTTCAAGATTTAACATTATTTAGATAATTGTGATAGTTTACATATACAAGAAATCATATTAAATTGCCGCTATTTAATTAAAGGTAATTTAGTAAAAAGCACTTCTTGCTTTCTTGGGTTTGGGGTTTTTTTTGTTTGGGGGGGGGGGGGGGTGGGTGGGTGGGTGTCTTAAGGGGTGTTGAAAGGAGTAATAATTACACCCTCCGTTCATATTTGCTTGTCCATGTTTAAACTTGGTACATCCTTAAGAAGTAATAAATAAATAAAACGGTAATTTTGCTATAGTAACCCTAATTATTACAAGTCATTTAATGTTGGGAAATGATGTGGAAATAATTAAAGCATTAATAATAAGGGTAAACTAGTATAAATTGATATTTATCTATTGATTTTTCAAACTGGACAAGTAAAAGGTGAAAATTTATTTTTAATATCATGGACAAAATGGACGGAGAGAGTACCTGAAGTTCTTAAAATGGCGAGGACGAGTGAAGATGTAGAGCGAAATCCTAGAAAATCATTAAGGCCATTGCCAGGAATGTTGGCAGGAACTCGATCATCAATCCTATAAACAACCTTTTTTCATGTTAAACAGAGATTTATTTATTTAATAGTATGCATCATTACAAACAGAACTTGTAGCATTACTGCTAGCATAAGATTGTTCTAGCTAAATAGTAGAATTACAAACCTATAAACAACCTTGCGCTGACTAGGATACCATGTAAAATCTGCAAATTCATGTTGTCTCCCAAACTTAGCTGCATCATCCCCCAAATCTGAGTCATTCCTTTCTGAAAGGGTAATTGAACGTTTGAACACTGGTTGCAGTTTCAGTGTCACCTAAAATTTCACACACGATAAGGATTTGTCATTCTTATAGATATATCTTCAACATTTTCGACATATGCTTCTTGTAATCGTCTTGTGTTGTTATGTTATACGCTATCAATACGAAAGGAAAGTACTCCATCCATTCAATTCACATTTAAGAAGTGATTGATAAAATGATAAGTTTACTATATCACCTTTGAATATAATAAATTCAATATATTGGTAAATGCATTGGAAAATGATTATAATTAATGAAAGGATAAATTAGGAACTAAGTGAAAACCGGACATCTAATTTTAATATAATGGGCAAGTAAAAGTGGATGATGGGAGTACTGGTAATAATAAAAAATAGAAGAGAGAAAGGACATGGGAACCTCAATTCCTACTTAGGCGAAGCCGATTCAGGATTTAAGTTTTATAGGTTCAACATTTAAAGTTCATAGCATTAAACTCATTATATTTTTAAAGTTAGATGCCTACTACTATTGTTATAATTTTCGTGAAGTTTTACATATAAATTTATGCTTTCCGTTGAAAGTTCTGGGTTCATCTGTGAGATAAACCCGGTGTCGGTATGTTCCATCCGCCTCAAGATCTTTTTGAATTTCAAAAAGACTTTTACATTCTAATAATAAATATATATATATATATATATATATATATATATATATATATATATATATAAGCAATAATACAAGTTAAAAGTCAATTCTTCTCCTTTAATGGGTTTTGGTTTGAAATTTTCACCCTGAAAACTTTCCGTCTTTTCATTTTGGTACAATTGGAAGGTCGGGGGGAAATGACAATTAACTGGACATGATGCTATAAACAGTGTTACCTGTGAAATAACTCCAAGAACACCTAGGGACACTCTAGCTGCATCCAGCTCAGGGTTACCATTTGTCAGTGTACGTACTTTAGCATAATTATTTGCCGCTTCATCTGGTGTGATAATTCGAAGTTGCACAATATAATCATGTACCGAACTTCCCAAACCCCAAAGAGTACTTCCGTGAGCACCTGTTATTGGAAAACATAATTCAAAGTTATAGGAAATTAAAATTGAATAGAATAATTTTGTAGTTTAGGTTTTTCAGTTTTTATTCGAAGTTGGTTTTGGTAATATTATAAACAAGAATGCTGCTAGTTATTTGCATATTGAGGAGAAGCTAAGTATCGAGATTCATAAAGAGAATATCATAAAATATTTTTCTTCACCTGTCCCAAGTAGGCCACCAATGGTTAAACCCCACCAGTAAGGCGTATAAGGCAGGACCAGTCCTGCCTTGGCCGCCTCACGGATCAACTGTTTCAAAGTCACCCCACTTTCAACCGTCATGGTCATGTTTTCTTGATCTACTCTTAGGATCTTGTTTAGAAACTTTGTACTTATAAGCAATCCATCTTCACCATCTGGACAAACCAACTTTGGTATGCTGTGTGAAAACCGAGTCGCCACTTTCATTTTTCTTTTTTCCCTTGTTGCATTTGCCACTATAGAAATGATCTCTTCTTCTGTGGTTGGAAAAACAGCTTGAGCTGCCTTGCAAATGGTCCGATCCGGGAAGGCACCATAAGAGTTTGTAATGGTGCAGTTAAGGTTGGTTTTGGATGAACATTTTATGGGATCTTCAGGTGGGCTAGATTTCACTGAGTAAATCATAAAGAAAATCCAGCTTAGTTTCAAGAAGATGTTGGGGTCACCCATGACTGGTAATCTGAAAGAGGAAGTACAAATTCTAGACAGAGAATTGCCGAAATAAATTTATGATGTAGCTTATAAGTTAAAGGCAAAATATCTGGAAATTTTCTTAAATTTGGCATGAATTATTAGTGGCATGAATTCTTGGATCTGGCTCCTCTCCATTTCTCTTCAATCCATTTTCCCCAAGTTCTTGCTTGGATTAAGGACACGTGACATAATCTAAAATTAATGGCCTAGATTTAATTAACTAAAGTAAAACTTCTAACCACAATTAGAATAATTAATTACTTCCATATATTTGCTCCCAAAATATATTATTACAATCCCACAATTCTAAATCTACATTATATTTTTTTTCTAAATATATTAAAAACTTTTCTTTCTTGGCATGAATAAATTTTTGTAGTGAATCATTTTTATTTTTTCGCTACTTTTTCTCTATCCCTCGATATTGAAGCTTATCTCATAGGTATATACTCACGTTCTCATTCAAAGATGGAAAATTAGAAGCAAACTCAAACCTATGATGATACAAATAAAGAACTTTATAAAATAATAATTGCCAAATAAAAAAATAGTGTGGCCTAACATAATTTTAGTAGTACGAGCAAATTAAATTTAAGCACTCAACTTTCTGTTACTCTATCGCCTTACAGGAGTTCTGGCCCTTTCAAATTCAATTAGAAAAATAAATATTATGAAGAAAAAAAAAAGGATAGATGTAAAAATATTTAAGGCATGGAAAAAGTTTACTCAAGGAAAGAAAGAAAAGTTTTTAATATATTTAGGAAAGATATAAGGTAGATCTAGAATTACGGGATTGCAAAAATATATTTTGGGAGCAAATATATGGAAGTGATTAATTATTCTAACTATGGTTAGAGTTTTGTTTTAGTTAATTAAATTTATTCCATTAATTCTAGACCATGATATGTGTCATTAATCCAAGCAAGAACTTGAGGAAAATGGAGAGGAGCCAGATTCTGAATTCTTGCTCCCTCTGAAGTTGGCTATTTGATAATTTTTACCCCCACACAATCTCATCCTAAGAAAGTGAGATACACTCACATGTCTGTTGATTTTTTTGAAAAATAAAAATTAACTTTTTTCCCTTTATTAAATTCATTAAATTTTGGATTTTCTTTTTCAGATTAAATTATTTAACAAAAAAAAAAAAAAAACTAGGCTAGAACTCCACTTTTGAGGCAATAATTTTTTATCTGGCTAAAACTAATGAAATTTCAGCCAATTTTGTTTTACATATTTTGCCCGAAAAGAAGAAATACACTGTTGAAACCGATAGTTATTATATCTAAGTTAGATATTAATAAAGATTATACAGTTGCAACTTCATTATTCTACTAAAACTTTGTAGTTCACTAAAAATAAATTGATGTTGGATTAAATTTGCATTATATATAAGATGAAGCAAGAAGAAATACCTAATTGAAATAAATAAACTATTATATATGGCTGTGTCAATTAACAGTTGAAGTATAGCCTACTAATTGAAAGCTCTCATGCGCCTAAAGACTATCAAATATAGCTACTCTCTTTGCCACATCATTCTATAAGGGGATAAAGAATAGGAAATTGTCAAATTAGGGGCGGAATTAAGACTACTGATAGTTAAATATGTAATTAATAATTTGTGTCAAGTTTAGAAGGGTTTTTATGTATTCTGGCCAAGTAGAATTATGAAAAACCTTTTTTATGTCTCAGCAATTGAAACTAGTTAAGTGAGACTTATTTTTTAATTTCATAAGCTGGTGGACTCAATTATTACACTTTTTGGTGCACAAATTTTGAAAACACTGACTTGTGAGGTAAAAAGAAGTATTATCTCAGTTGCGTGAAACACTTGTTAAATTATATATAGAAAGAGTATTTTGTAGGCAAAGAAAGGAGCACATAAAATATCTTGCTATTTAAGACATGAATTTTGACATTCCAATTACCCCCTTTATAATCTTCATGAACAGTGTTATAACGTCGGTACTTGAGACAGATGGCTACTTTTGTTTTTGCTATCATGAGTAAAATAAGAGACTTTTCTGCGAATCTCTCTTTAGATGAAAAGTATGTTGTGAATTCAAAGGCGGAGCCAGGATTCGAAGCTTGTGGGTTTGAGATTGTAATTCGTTTAAGTTAGTGGGTTCTAAATTAATAATTTATACATATTCAATGAATTTCTCAAGACAAATACAGGCTTTTAGACCAAAGTTCTTTGGGTTCGGCTGAACCCCCGAATACTATGCTAGCTCCGCCCCTGGTTGTGACATGTCAAAATAAGAGAAGACTTCCTCCAATTTGTTTTCTAATTTATATTGCTGTAGTGACATGCCATTAATTCCATCATTTCGTTTTTAATTGATCATGTTGCTAGTGTAAATATGAGTCACTGTACAAAGTGGAAAGCATTACTACCTTTGAAGCGAAGAGATATAATAACCAGAAGATAGAACCATATTATAGAAAACAACTGTGATATAGGTGTAAACATCACATATTTTTAAATTTTTTTTATTTTATACTCTAGCATAAAATTATTCATTTGTTGAAGGCTTACAGGTTGAATTATTATGCGGAGACTTGTTCCACTAAATGTCAGAACAATTAGTATGTGTAAAAGGGAGTACCATTTATTTCAATGCATAGTACTGTGCTTTTAGTGGGGAGTGAAATGTGAAGTTTACGCAACTAGCAATTTTTTTTTCTTTTTGGTTACTTTGGGTGCTATTATTTTCTTATTTTATTCTTGGTAGAAGGGTCTATTATTACTGGTGCTAGTTTTAGTGTACGTTAACACCAAATTAAAAAAATTTATACAAAAAGAACAATTTATATAAAATAGCAATGGACGTTAAATTAGATGCAAACGTACTTGTCTAATAATACCTAGCTTTTCAAATACATCATTTTATTAATTCTGATTAATGAACTATTATCGTTATTCCAGAAAGACTCTAACTTTGGTTTATTTGAGCTAGTCACTTTTCTCTCAACCAAAAATGTGTTATTTTTTCTTTCAAAAGACTTAAATTCTCTTTTGAGTTTTTGGTTAATAATAATTAAAATGCAATTTAAAATGTTAGCATTAATGATAGTACATTTAAAAACAAATTTAAACATTGTAGATATTTTCAAAGAAAAAGGCGAAAAATCTAAGAATCTAAACAAACATATTTGCATAATATAATGATGTGAATGATTAAAAGAAATTAAATTACCTCTAAAAAGATTGTTTAATTATATTTTGTGCGTGCAACAACCATTAATAGAGCCTGAACCCAAAAAAAAAAAAAAAAAAAAAAAAAAAAAAAAGGCAGTCGTTAAAGCCTATTATCAAAACAATGACGATATGTTAGATCTCATGGTATACATTGAAATTATTGCCTGTAGTTAAATTTAAAGAGAGAATTCATATAATGAAAAAAAATTAAGTTAGCTGCAGTTACGACAATTTAAACAAAACGTAATGATAGTAACATTTAATAACAAATATAAACATTTGAGATATTTTCAAAGAAAAGGGCCTTAAATCTGAGAATCTAAAAAATATACTTGCAAAGATAGTTATTTGAATAGATAAAAGAAATTAAATTACCTCTAAAAAGACTGTTTAATCATATTTGTGTGTGCGATAACCATTAATAGGGCCTGAGCCAAAAAAGAAAAAAGACAATCATTAGCCTATTATCAAAACAATGACGATTGTTAGATCTCATGGTTTATTCACAATTGAAACTATTACATGTAGTTAAATTTAAAAAAGAGAATTCATATAATGACGATTTTAAGTTATGTGTAGTTATGGCAATTTAAACAAAAAGGAAAAAAAAAAAAAAAAAGACAATCATTAAAGCCTATTATCAAAGCAATGATAATATGTTAGATCTCATGGTTTATTCACATTGAAATTATTGCAGGTAGTTAAATGTTAAAAGGGAATTCATTAATAAAGAAAATAAAGTTACTTGTAGTTATGACAATTTAAACAAAACATAACGATAGTAACTTTTAATAACAAATTTAAATAATGTTGATATTTTCAAAGAAAAAGACGTAAAATCTGAGATCTTAAAAACATACTTGCAAAAGATAGTTATTTGAATTGATAAAAGAAATTAAATCCCCTCTAAAAAACTGTTTAATCATATTTTGTACATGCAATAACCATTAATAGAGTCTGAACCCAAAGACAATCATTAAAGCCTATTATTCAAAAAATGACGATATGTTAGATTTAATGGTTTATTCACAATTAAAATTGTTGCATGTAGCTAAATTTTAAAAGTGAATTCATATAACGAAGAAAATTAAGTTACTTGTAGTTATGGCAATTTAAACAAAACGGATCCTTCGTACAAATTAAGGAATTGGAAGGTTGAAGGTTACACAATTTCATACAAATACATATAAAGCAATTTAATTGGCAGTTAAAAATTTAGAAAAAAGTATCTGAATTAATGATATTAACATGGAAAAAGTTCTAAATATTAGATTTGTGTGTGTTGGAATTTCTATATGCACTGCGTCCACTTCTTCAGCACTTGCTTCGAATAAAAATTGTTTCACGATTATTGTATCGCTAGCGCCACTTTTTTCTTCCATATAACTTGTTTCCACTTCGTCACCTAATGAGTGGGAAAAAGCCCCTTTTTCTATGCACATGAGTAAGTAATTAAAATATAAGGAACTTCTCTAGTCTCGAGAATATCAGATAAAAGTAAAAAAACAATAAAAGGAAAAGAACAAAAGCAATTTAATATGTAACTCCATAACGTGAAAGACATGCTACAAAAAAACGAAGAAAAGCTAACATCTAAAGTCTAAAGGTTTTTGGCCAATTCTTCACGGTATGCGAAATCTAGTGAATGAGATGCAGCAAAGTATATAGAGGAATAGACTCCAAAAGAAAAAGAAAAAGTTTAGTATCTGAATTATAGGAGATTTAGGACGCATAAATAGCCCCGTCTCTAATGAATATAAGGAAATAACAAAAAGATTCATAATTAAATTAAAGATGTACATGCAAATTAATTAGGACTCCCACGTATTAAAAATAAGGAAAGATGACTTCTATATGAATATAAGGAAATAGTAACAGATTCATAAATTAATGATACATGTACGTGAAAATTAGGACTCCCACATATTTTTTTTATAAATCTATACTTATTTAATATTTAGAAAAATAGTAAATGATGATTTTGTCTATTATGAAATTTTTTAATCAAGGGCAAAAAGTTCGATCAACATTTCTAAGGCCCTTTGTGTTTTTAATATAATATAGATTAGTATTATCTTTATAATTATAGTGTCTTGATTAGCTTGTGCATATTTTGACTAATTTTACGGGGTACCTCCTATGTTCCACCAGCATTAGTACATATATGGTGACTCTATGACCGAGATTGAACAAATGAGAAAAAATTACCTAATATTTTTGCCTCTGCTAAAATTTTGAACCTGAGAACTCATGGTTCTTAACCCACTTCATTCATAGCTACGTCACACCCTTGGATGCTATTATGGAATATTATCTAGTGAAATAGATTGAAATTGGATTTCATTCGCTTATCTTATTTTGTTTGTCAATTCCATGAACTTGCTAGACAAATGTTTGGAGGGATTATAAAAAAAAAAATTATTTAAAATATACATTAAATATGCAAACACTTATCTAATAGCTTTTTCCATATACACTAAGATCTCGTTCTTCACAAATTAATGCTGAAAAATACATTGAAACTACTTTGACTTGGATAGAGAATAAACATCATGTGAATTTGTGAACTTATGGCTACAGTGGAGCTCACGCATAAATTTGAAAAATCTGTATTATGCACTTCTATATTTGTCACAAAAATCGATTATGAGCAGAATTATTCATTTATTTGCGTTAAGAGTCCTGTTAAAATTTCTAAATGCTGCTTTTCTTGAAAGAACTTTTGTTAGATTTGGACTCGTGGATTTAAGAATAACTCGGATATGTGTTTTGTTTTTGAGGTTTGACCATGTGGGTTCGGAGTTGATTTTTAGGTTAACTTTTGATTGACCATGACCTAAACTGCATATGGAATTATAAAATTGAGTTCAATATCATTATTTGACCGTTAAGTGTTTTTTTGGCTAGGGTTAAGCCGTTTGGTTACATTCGGATATGGAAAGGAGGTTTTAAAAGTTTAGGCTTGAAATTTTGATGGATCTGTTCCATGGTCTATTCTGCAATTGCGGACTATTGGTCGCATTTGTGATGATGCCTGGTATAAAAGGGGTCGGTCAGCTATGTTTTCACATAATAATTTCAAACAGAATCCCAAAGTTCAATGTCATCAAGATGGAGATACGAATGGGTATGGCGATGGCAGAGGAAGTCCACTACATAGTTCTTGGTGGAACTTTTGTGGCGCAATAGCAATTTGGTACCCCTTTTGAGCATTGAAGTTTCATCATTATTTAATGCTAGATGCACTTGCCGAACTATAATATACAATATATAATGTTGAAGTTGAGCATTTTCAATTGCTTCTTGTGACTTGAAAGCATCTCAAATTCTGATACTTCCATGTGTGTTATCACTTATTTCTAAACCCCAGTGTATGAAACACATTAGCACTTTCTAGACCCGGATTAGAATTAAGTGGATAGGAGTCAAACACAATCTCTCTCTCTCTCTAATTTCAAATTATCTACACCTAAACATCTTTTAATCGAGCCTCTCAAAGGGGAACCAAGCATTTACAATCTATCCTGAGTTAATCTAAACGTACGCGGAGTTAATAGATTATAAAGACGGATGATCTATTGTCTTTTTTTTATTATTTTTTTTATTTTTTATTTTTAATAAATGAATGGGAATAAGCTTGTCAAAGGGGCCAGTTCGGTTCAGTTCATGTCCTGAAAAGGAGGCGGGCAGTCCCTTAAAGGGCATTTAGAGGTCGATTCAAGGGCCTGGGAGGGGGAACCTGACCGGCCCATGCACCCTTATTAAGTGGAGTCCGGAACCAAAATGACCCAATAAAAAAATATTGAACCAAAATACCCAAGAAAAAAAAATTATTACAAAAGTATCTTTAACGCAGTATTTTACTGCGTTAAAGGATATCCCTCATCTCCTTTAGCGCAGTAAAATCTTTGCTCTATGGGACCTTTTTGTTTTGGTTAAACTCTCTTACCTTTTTGTTTTGGTTAAACTCTCTTTCTTTTACATTTTCACACTTTTTATGTACTTTAGCCATAGATTAATCATGCTTCGAGACTCCGGAACTTCAATATTTTTATATAGAACCCTACTTATTTTTGTGCGATTAATAAGGCAGGCTCAATACATCAAGGATACGCAAAAATTTCAGATTGTCATTTTAGTGGTTGAAAAGTGCTCGAAGTAAGTTTTTGTTTGAAGACTTGTTTTCATTAGCTTTAAGTTATTTATGTTTTAGGGTTTCGTGTTATTTTTAAATTAATGCGTAACTTTATTTCAAATATGTCACTATTTTTTTTATTATCAATTTAGGATGTGACACTATAAACGATAATAAAGATTAAGATAATATTTATAAATATAAATAAATACGCAAAAAATATATAATATTTACTTAAACCGTACAACTTAATTGTATATATACTATCGTGATGGGCCCCATGTGTGTGCCCGAGATTATCCTGGCCTAAGGCTCATACCATCCCCACCGCCCTCGCCATCGTCTCCATCCCCCTTTTTTCTCTTAATAAGAGGGCGCTCTAAGCCATGATCATCCCTCGCCCTTGCGCCCTTCTACATAACGTGCTTCTTCTTGAGATCTAGTCCCATTGGTATGCTCGGAATCTCAGGCTGTCTGGTTCTGGAAACGAGACCTCATCCCTGCGGGAGATGCCATCAAGTAGCGCCGAAGGATGAACCTGAAAAATATATAAAAATTAGTACCAATTCTTATTTATATTGAATACATTAACGTTTGTTAAATAATCAAACCTGTGTATCGACGGGTGCCTGAGTAGGCTCATGAGTGGGCTCCTGAGATGGGTCTGGTGCAGAATATGAAGTAGTCTCATGGACGAGATGCTGAGAGGCTGAAGCTGGAGCGGTGTGCTGTTCGAGGTCCAAATAAAGGTTAAAAAAATTAAAGTAATATTCACCTTATATTGAATAAAATTAAGTTTTACTAAAAATCTTACTTGTGGCTTGACAGTCTCATGAGAAGACACTTGTGGCTCGGTAGACCCATGAGAAAACACCTGAGTGGGTCACTCTGGTGGACCCACTGGTGATGAATCCTAAAATATGAAAAGTTACAAAATATTAAGTAACATATATATTTAAAATAAGTACTTTATTATGTCAAATAAGTATTTTAAATACTAACTATAACAATTCGCTTTTTAGATTGTGTTAAGGCATAAAAGCTACTACGAACTCGTTGGTGATCTTTCGGACTTTTTTTGAAAAGAGTCGCCACCTAATTTTTAGGAAATTAGGAAAACCGGGGGTGAAGGGTTCATTCTGTAACTACCCATTTGGTCGCTATTGCATTTCCGACACTTTTGACCATTTTCCTAGATTGGTTAGCTCACTTTTGACCCGAGGGAACCATCGACACGCTTCCCGAGGTGTTTAGATTTGATTCGGGTGACTTTTTGTGAAAATTGGGCTTAAAGTGAAAAATGATTGACTCAAGGTTGGCTTTTAGGTAAACGGACCTTTTTCAAAAATCCGTCAATTCCGAGAGGTCCGGATGGTCATTTAGAACTTGTATGCATATTTGGTTCGGTTCCCAATGCACTCGGGTGCATTTTGAGACTTGGGTTGGAAAGTTAGTTTTGAGGTATCAAGGGTTGACTCGATCAACGAGACCTCCAATAGGAATTCCGAGGCCACGAGTGCGTTCGTAGCGTGTTTTTATGTATATCTACATATTTGGTTTGTATTCGGGAGGTTCCGGGTGTCAATTTCAAATTTGGAAGACACTAGAATTCGGTGGCACCATGGCGGTCTGGTGCCTCCAATTTGGTGACCTCCAATTCGGTGCCTCCAATTCAGTGACCTCCAATTTGGTGCCTCCAATTCAGTGACCTCTAATTCGGTGCCTCCAATTCGGTGGCGCCATGGTGGTCTGTTGACCTCCAATTCCGTGACGGGCAGCGACTGGGGTATTTAATGCTATAAAACCCTAAATCTTTCCATTCATTTATTGTTCCTAAGTAGTTCATCTTGGGAGCTTTTCTAGAGGTTTCTTGGAGATATTTTGGGAATACTCTTGGAGGTAAATCTTGCTATCCCTCTTCTATTTCATTAATCCTTATCATCATAGATTCCCCCCTTTCCTTAAATAATCCCTTAGGAATGGAAGATGGAAGTGGGTTTTGATGAACTTTTTCCTAGGCTTATTAATGATAAAATCGATAGTGTTTATGTTAGATTTTGATGAATCTAAGCTTGTTAATCATAAATCTTCCATTTTTAGTGTTGAATTTCGGAATCTAAGAGTTAGGGTTTATACCCAAATTAGGGGTTTTGCTTCAAATTTGAAATTTGGTAAATCTATGGGTTAATTTAGCAATTAGTGGTTGGGTTATGATCACCTAGTGCTTAATTTGATATTTTGCTTCCGAATTTTTCGTTTTGCGCTTGTGGGCCCCGTTTTCACAATTTCTAGGGTTAGTTTGGCCTAAATTGAATAGTAGCAATATTAGTATCATTCTTCATGATTTCTAATCTAGATTTTGAATATGCCTAGACTACTTTGGTTCTGAGGCTCGATGCCAAGGGGAAAGCTAAGGAGTGAGTTGTTAATGTTTGCGGTTCGGCCATCCAGATAGGTTATGGCTTACCCTTGGTGAGACTTCGTATAGCGAAGCATATATTTAGATTACATTATCGGAGAAAGCATGTAAACCTCTGGGTATGAAGTTGGATTAGATATTGCCTTAGGTTGGGCCCTGTTGCGTGATTAGGGCTAGCCACCCGTTGTGTTGTGACTTGATTGTTTTATTGTGTTGGTTTGATGCCACGTGTTGTTAGGAGATATTGGGAATTGTTGTTCCATATTGATCCGTGTGATATTAGAATCGCCCGTCCAGTATCTTACGGTGGATGTTAATACGAGGATAAGTAAATCAGTTCTATATGACTTGTGTAAATATAGTCTCTCATGATATCGTTGGCGCACTCCATGTTCGCACTGTGACACCGCAAAAATATATGTTGTTGGCATAAAATGTGGTAATTGTGATACCTCCGATATGGATTGTTGGCGTCAAGGAACCCATGTCAATGGTACTTGTAATATTGACCGATTTCGATAGTCGGCATAAAATAACACGAAATCATTGCACCCATTCTCATCGAGATATGGAATCATTCTTATCATGCTCATCTTACATTTCTCTTTTTTTTTGCTTTTTTTTTTTTTTTTATCTTGATGAAACACCGTGATTCGAGCTCGCGTTCGTAAATGGCAAGTGATATGAGTAGTCCAATGTCATGGCTTTGATGGTTGTCCGAATCATGGATCATGTTAAAAAAAAAAGATGAGAGTCAATCGAGAGATCCGAGGTCATGTCTAGGACATGCCGGAGCGTAAAGAACGTTCACGTCTCCAAATCTCCGTTCCACTCCCTAAAATCTACAATTTGGTCATGGTACCAAACATTGTTGTTGTCATCTACATACTTGAATCATTCCACATCGAGCACAACAACTCATCTTAAACTAACAACACATATATATCTATTCAAGGCACATAACAACTCAATGAACCTACTACTTTCTTCAAGACGTGGCCAATAACAATGTTGTTTTGAAATACTAGAGCATATAAGTTTTATCCAACCACTACAATTGCGCGACCATTAACTCACTCTCTTCCATAGTACACCACACACACGTGTGACATACGGACGGTCATGAATTTCACTCCTTTTATACACTACAACATGCACAACATCCATAACATATAAAAAGAGAATGAATTCTTACCTTTTTCCTTATGTCGAGTGATACGAGCGACATACTGGGACCCATGGACTTCGCTGGGTGGAATTTTTGGTCCCCCATGGGTTGTGCTACCGAGACGTCGATATTTTCGTCCAGTAGTAAATGTGGCCGCACAATATCTCTTTTCTTTTAAAAAAAACACAACATCATGCAGTTGCATATACATTTCATACATTATCATGCATTGCATTGCACTTCATGGTTCATATGCTTAACAAAATGATATCCTTGTGATGTACTTGATATTCTTGCGACGTACCCATGTTGGTACTTGTGATATGATCTATGCATTGCACCCATTCTCTGACCGAGTATTTCGAGATGACTGGGCACATTTGGGGAGTAGCGAGATGCTTCTAACTTAGGTGATGACGTGTACTTGGTTCTAGCTTGTTGGATGATTTATACTTGTTGATTTATAAGGCACGCAAGGTGACGACGTGGCCCTTGCTTTATTCGCGCGTTCGAATTATGCCGCCTATGCTTAGTCGGTCGGAGACATGGACGATACCCATCGCACCGTTGTTTTGCATCGACCTACGATATCCTGTGCCGCATTCTTTTGTGATGCGGATGTAGAGTATTAGACAAGCTTCAACTTGCACTCTTTTCCTCTGGTGATAATTGGCGAGGCCTTAGTCGGCCGATGGAGTTAGTCATTCATTCTTTTATGGATGCGTAGTATTAGACAAGTTCCACTCTTTTCCTGGGGACGATGACGAGTCATTCTGTGGTGAGCACGATGCCCGGATGATCTCTCCTTTACTTACTTGTCTTACTCTTATTTCGAGACAGTTGTATTATGAGACTTTATCATCTTTTAGACATCGTAGTATGTAGT
The DNA here is from genome assembly GCF_029784015.1 of Lycium ferocissimum. Taxonomy (NCBI): domain Eukaryota; kingdom Viridiplantae; phylum Streptophyta; class Magnoliopsida; order Solanales; family Solanaceae; genus Lycium; species Lycium ferocissimum. The sequence goes on along the minus strand of NC_081346.1, from coordinate 58,181,599 downwards.
TAGTGCTCTTGTATGACCAGACCAGGTCTATGGGGTTGTATTTGGTATTTTCGCACTTTATCTTATGTGGATGATTTGAGACTTATTCTATATTTATTTCTTCCGCCTTTACTTACATTGGTTATATTGGGATAAGGGTTCGCCTATCGCAGTGGGAATGATAGGTGCCCGCACGGCCTAGTAAAATGGGTCGTGACATATTCAAATACCGTGAAAAATCCTTTGTAATCCAGAGTTCTAGGTAAGGGTTCTGATGATCCCTTGGGGAAGGTGTTAGGCACCCCAGTATTAAGGATCCGTCCATATTGTTGACGTTCGAATTCCAACGTATGAGTGTTTGCATGAACTGTCCATTTAGTGTTTATTCCCGCAAAAAATCTTGTCATTTCGCATATCATTTTGAA
>NC_081346.1:58166437-58181095 GCF_029784015.1 Lycium ferocissimum | reverse complement strand
TTGAAGGGTTTTTTCCCGGACACCGAAAAAAATTCTTCAAATCCAAAGTTCAAAGGTGGGGTTTTTGGTACCCTTTTTGGGGAAGGGTGGTACCCCTATTTAAAGGATCCGTTTTCCCCCCTTTGGCCCCGGGCCAAAAACCCCAAAAGCCTTTGCTATTTCCCCCCGGGTTTCCTCACCCTTAAACCCACATAACATCTAGGGGGAATAATCTTTTCCCAAGCATTATAATTTACACCGTAATAGCCCCTTTTGGACAAAAAACCATCATATTCATATCACGGGACCCTTTCCCTTACAAAAATTACATGGGCCGGGGGAAAAAAGATATAAAAAATATGGGCCCCAAAAGGGCCGGAATATCTATCCACATACACGGAAAAGGCCCCCCAAGAGTATGACATATCATATGAGGGGAAAAAGGGACCCCGCTATGCCTAATTATGTACAAAAAAAAAAAGTCCCCAAAAACGGTCAAATTTGAAATAGCCCAAGAAAATCTTTGAAACAGCGATATGAGTCCAATCTGTCTCCACACAATGCACTGCGAGAACATGACGCGAGCGTCCACAAACAAAGGACGTACGTACGAAAGATGTACTGAGTATATGAAGCATGATCAACATCAATATAGCAACATAATAGGCAACGTACGAAATAGCATATGAGGGGAGACAATAACATCATCGTCATATCACTTACTCGCACACATCGTCTTCCGTATCCCATAATAGTAACCGTACCCCTTTTGTGTTCGTTCTCACATACATGCACTTATCTACATTCCTTTACAAAGTTTTGCACATTCGCATTCATATACATACATAATCATATCATATACATCGCATCTACATAGCCCTTACTTAGCACTTACATAGCCTTAACATATTCGTACTCTAATTGATGTCATATACTTATAGCTTATTCTTACTCATATAGATATCGCATATATATAGCTTTATTATAAGTGCCCGACCACGAAGGTTCGGTGTTTCATATCTACTTGCCAACCAAGGCTCAAGGCGGTATCTACCTCGATCCCCACCGGCTTCGTGTTGTATCTACCTGGCCTTACCAAGGCTTCAGGGTTGTCCATACCATCTGCAGAGGCGTGCGTGCGTTCGTAATCGTATACATACCCTAGACATATATTCATATACATATATTCTTATACATATGCTCTTATACACCTATTTCTACCCGGCACCGTGAGCTCGGGGACGCATTATAGCCCTTCATAGGCACCCATACACATAATAGCTCGTAGGCATCTTTGACATCGTTTTTCCTTTGTCATTATACTAACATCAACACTACCGTTACATCTACATTATAGACTTGCTAGTCATATGAGGAACCTTAGTCAAGCAACAGTACATATCAGGGATCGTGAGCTTATGAGCTCGGAATGTCAACCAAGTAGGCACAACGTACTCATATAGAGGAATTAGGAATTTGGCCAAGAACCATGCCTTATGAAAGAAGGGTTAGCCTTACATACCTTTGTCGCACTATTCTATGCTCGTACGACTCCTTCCGATGATAGCGTTTAAACCTTCATTAATATCATAACAATAGCCATTAGTCATTCACACTATTCACATTATCTAGATTTCTCAATTTGCCTCTAATTTACCCATAATCATGGTCATAATGCCCAACTTCATCCATTCGTCTAAAGTGTCTAGTTCATGTTCTTAACACCATTTATAACACATTTATATCACAACCCAACAACATTCATGATTCAATTTCAACTATGTCTCAAAACGTCACTATTCATCATTCATAACCCATTTTGCTATTCTCTTACAATAACCAAGTATTCCAACTCCCAAATACCTTAAACAACATATAAATATCATGAATCTTACCTTAGATGCTTTAGGAATAAGCCTTGGTTGCTAATGCTCCTCTTTGAGCAAAACCCTAGTTTTTCTCCATTTGGATTTCTTGGCTTGATGACCTTTGATGATTTCCCTTTACTCTTGATCCACTTATTTAGTGTTGTTGATCCTCAAATGTCCTTGAAAACTTGTGTAATAAATGTAGAGAGAGGTTCTAGAGAGAAGTAGTGAAATGATGAAATGAAATAAACAAGTCTTGGTCCTTATATTTAATGACTTGAAAATCAGTCGGGGGAAACGTTGGTCGTCCACGGAGGTTTACGGTCCGTATTCCACTTTACGGACCGTCCCTCGCGGTCGTCTTTAAGCTTAAGTCGAAACGAAACCTTGGCAACATGCATGGTGATTTACGACCATGGTTTACGGGCCGTAAATCACTTCACGTCCGTCCACCAGTCGTATTTAACCATTTCTCGGCAAGTGCAGTTGAAGATTTTGCATGGCGCTTCGACCTGCTAGTTTACGGACCGTATTGCACTTCACGGTCCGTATTCTGTGGTTTACGACCACTGGGCAGTTTTTGCCAATTTCCAACCTTTCACATCTCTCGACTTTTATTCTATTCCTTCTCATCCATATTCATGCATTACTAGCTCATTTACTTACATTGCCCATGAAACATTATACACTCGTACTCCTCGTACTCACCACTAGCTCGTCCGCTTGCGTACCAACGGAAATTTTCCGAGGTGTAACAGGTTGACCTTCGAATTCCAATGTATGAGTATTTGCATGAATGTTTATTTAGTGTTTATTCCGGCATTTATGAACTCTGTCATTTGCATACCATTTTTTTGAAAGTGAATTGAATATATCCCCTTTATATATAGGGTATTTAGATTCGGACTTATAATATCCGGATATAAATAGTTTCCTTTTATAGATAAGGGTAGTATGGATTGTAAAAGATATGAAGAGTTGTTTATATTTAAGTGCGGAATATAAACATGTTTCGTTCATGCTTGACTCATACGTGGCTCGGGTCAATCCGTTTAGAACGTCTTATCTTAAACCTCGTATTACAAATGCGTATCATTTATTTGAAAAAATCCGGTTTTGTAAAGATGGTTTTAGTTTTTGTTCTTGCAAACTTATAATCATATGTGTATGCAAAAAATGGTTTGCTTTTGGGGATTAGGCCCAAGATGTTTGTTTAGAGGAAAACTTTTGATCAGTTTGGCCCAAAACTATATATCTTTGTTTAAAATAAGCAGGTTTTGGCCCAAAACTTTTACTTTTTCTTTTGAAAATCAAGTAAAAAAGGGTCTTTAGGCCCAAAATCTTTCCGTCCCAAGTGGGCTTAGGCCTAGGTCTCATTCTTCTTCTGTTTTGGCCTTGGGCCTGGAATCATCTTCTTGTTTTAGCCGTTGGGGCTTGGCCCAAAATCATGGGGTTTAAAACTTAATCTTTTATCCAGAAAGTAATTTGTGTCCAGTTTTTTGCAAAATGTGACCTTTGTTTTGATATTGATCCCATGCAAAAAATGGTATTTAATAGTTTGAAAATTCTTTCCATTTTTATCCGAACTTGTACCGAAATTTTTTGGCTATTGCTTTTAGATTTTTTTTTTTTGGAAGATCGTTATACTTGATACGGATTTTGAAAAAAAAAAATTATTTGGGGACCTAAAGTCGACTAAACGGCATAAGTACCGTTGTCCTAAGACGACTAGTTCAATCCGTAATATTCCAATAATATATGAGTTTTTTTATATAGATTTTTACAAGTATAAATACAACAACTTTACAATTAAAAGAAAAAGTATAACTTAAGCAAATAAATAGAGTGAAGGGTAGGCTAAGGGCATACCAAGCCCCTAGTCGGCCATTTTCACCCACCGCTGGGCCTTCTACGCGTTTAATATATATATTGGCTTCCATTTCTTCACTCGGCTCGATCATGACTCAAAAGAATTGCCTGTTAGGCCTTAGCCCAACAAGTTGGTGTGTTACTCGGCCCAAATGGCCATGCAGTGGTGGAGGAGAAAAGAGACAAAGAAACCCGGTTAGTTTATATTTATTGAATTTATCACATGTATAACTATGCGCGCGCACACACACACACATATATCAAATTTTACAAGTTACACAATTAAGGTATTCGATTATATGCTATTGGACTTCACTGGCAGAGATTTAGACAGTCAAAAGGAGAAAGTCATCACCATCCGTATTCCTAACGCCGCACAAGATCCAAGGGGTTTCATGAACCCCGGGCATGGCAGGACATCGGGGGAAGGCTAAGACCAGGCCCCAAATCACCTCAGCTCCCCAAACCAGTGTAGCCATACGATAAATCAGAATCCCATAATCATGCACGAATATGGTATAGATCAACATATGTGGATATAATGTAATTACAAACAATACTGGAACCAGCAGATATGATGTGAACAAAAAGCATTCCAAAGATACATGATATAGAGTAATTAAAACAGGGTGCAGTATGTGGGCATAAGATGAATAATGGCCAAAACCAAACTCATGGTCATAGAAATTGAACCAAATAGAATCGTAACATGTAAATATAAGGTAAACAAAACAACACCAAAACACTTAATCATGTGATGAACCAAAACAGAGTCACCCTTTTTTTTCTTTCTTACTTTTGGGACTTAATGAAATCTGGTCCACCCTTAGTTGAATCTGAACTGGGCTAGGCCCATCTATCTTCTAAAATGAAACTGATTTAAAGATTAATGCCTGATGGAATTCCTATCCCCTGGTGCTCATTCAATGAAGACCTACCTTATATATGACTGGCCTGCTTGCTCATATACACTCAGTTAAGGGGAGAATGGGCCTGGCAGCAAATTACTTAGCACAGTCTGCTCCAAATGACCTCTTTTGCTTTCTATCTACTTAGACTAAGTCTAAGAGGCCCATTTATGCATTGGCCTGGAATGGGCTAGGCCCAAGTTCATATTAAGTCTATGTGGACTGAAATTGGAAACTTCAGCAGTTTCTATCCTCCTCATATTTAAAGCACATGACTCTCACTCACATATATCTCTGGTATACCCTTGATATACACATGTGATATGTATATCAGGTGTATACCCTAGATATACTCTCCCTTATTCTTTATCTTTATTTATCTATGCTCAGATATTCCTGCCTTTCTAAGCTAAAAGCCTTTAAATACATAGTTAACCAAACACTTATTTAGTCTTTCTGGATTTTTAAAACAAAGTCTAAATCTAGACTAGAGATTAATTAAACAACTGCAAGATAATTCAAGCATCTAATTTTAATATCCTGCAATGGACAAGACAAGTGTAACAATTATTCAAAAGTGTGCAAGCACTTACACTGCCCATGAATCTAGGCAGTGCTGACCAGGAGGGACACATATTTATCTAATGAACTCAGCACATGAGCAGGGAAAAACCAGAAGAGTACAAGCTTAATGAATCAAATGACCAATCAGATGAATATAGAGTGTCACCAATTCACAGGAATGTACATAGCATCAAGAGGGTTCAAGCTAAACCAAAATAAAGAAATATTCAGAATGGGACACAGGGTCTATACCAGGACTTATACATGATGAAGAGGGGACTATGATTTTGGACTGATGTAGTATCAAAAATGCAAAATGGCATAAGAACAACCTTACTCATTCAAACTTCAACTGACTAGCTCCTCTCCCTTTTTTTTAAAAAAAAAAATCAATAGCATCAGACAGACTTACCTCTTAATTTTGGCAACTTTTCTAGATTCTGACAAGGAAACTCAACCCTTTGGCATAATGGGGTGGTCCAAAGATTCAAATGCATTCATATAGCATATATGTGCCCCATGGGCTTATAGAGTGTGTCATGACACCTTTTATTTGGGGGAGAGGTACTATGGACCAAGCTAAACATGGTCCTTCCCTCTCCCCTCTTTAAGATGTCTTTAAAAGACCCCCTCTATGTCAAGTGGTTCATACCTTATCTATGAACACTTATGACATCCTCAGACAACCTCATTAAGTCAGCCATAACCCAAAGACTTAATCAATATTAACACAGACTTATTTTAATTATTTCAAACTAGACTCCTGCTCCTAGTGCACGACTTTTAACTTCTTTTAATCTTGACAAGTACTAAACAAACATACACACCATGTTTTAAAGCTGATTTAGGCTATGTGAGTATTCTCAGTTTCATACTTTAACTCCCTTCCCATTATAGCCAAACGAATGTCAAGGAAAGGTCATCCAAGGTCACAACAAAGTCCAGGGTACACAGAGTCACAAAGATCAAGAGGATCATTTGAAATAGGACCATACATTCAAGCTAACAAACCCTGCTCATAGAATCAAGACCTTTTCAAACCTCAGAATCCTCTTAGCTTCAAACTAAAGTTACTAACCAGATTATTTAGACATATTGAAACCATCATGATTCTAGTATATTGACCCTCACAGACACTAGTTTTGGTTAAGAAACCTTTGAATTAACACTAGCTCTCATTTAAACAATCACAGGGGACGACCTTGATGGATCCTATGGTTATAGGGAAATAGGATTTAGAAGAAAGTGGTTTCCATGTCCCGAAGAAAAACTCAACATCTTAGGCCATTACCCCCCACCCTTTCCCCGCACTTTCCTTTCAGTAAAAGGGGAGCAAAGGCTCCACTGGTCATCACTTCCAGTTCATGCCTAAGCTCACCCTTTACTCCCAGAAACAACTTCCATTCTCCACCCCCATCCTAAACCAAGTGACATACCACCAGAGGCTCCCCTAAAGATTAGGTAGTTAATCCTTTTGTTTTATGCAGCACCCTGACATGTGACTCTTCATTTTTATGGGCTAAGTGATGTACAAACAAACAAAAGACAGAAAAACAACACATATGTGCTTAAACTTCAAAGAGTCAAAACAGCTCTTCTCTTATGTCTATATCTACTTATAACCACTTGTTTGTCTAAGACTGTAATTATGACACTTCAAATAGAAGACATAAAAAGAGGAGCATAACAGACTCAAGCTCAACTATCCCTTCTCTTTATTCTAACATGATCTTCATCCTCTTACAACTACAACATGGATTTAACTCAATCCTATCCCATTAATCCAAGTCAATTCACTAGAATCACACACTCAAGACAGAAAAAGAAAGCAAAATTCAGAGAAAACCACTACACGCTTCAAAATTTCAAAATAAATTGAATTAACCTCTGTTTTAAGTAGCAAACATCCTATTTTGAAGACATCTAGGTATCTAGAATGTCCAAACCAGTTTCTATCTTGACTAGGTGATACTTAGTGAGTCTCTTATTTGAAAAGTGAGTCATCTTATTTTTTTAAACTTACTTTTAGAGAGAAAACAAAAGAATCTTAAAACCAGTTGACCAAGTCATTTTAAACCATGTTCAATCAATCAAAACCAAGCTTAAACTCAACACCATTTTGTTTTCTATTTTTTTTATATCATTTCTATATAATTAGCACATCAGAGATTAGACCAAATAAGAGAACAAGTTGATCACTTCACATTCTACCTAACCTAAGTCATCAGACTTAAACCACCACATAAGTATAAGTCCAGCTGATTAATCTAAGCAGTTCACAGTCAGCAACACATAGCAAGCATATAAATTAATTTAGCACATTACTAACAAACACCTAAACCTAAAACAACATATCACTTATCATAATACTTAAAAATAAGCAGAACATCACTAACTAGGATTTAAATTAAGAAACATTAAATAAAAAGCAATAACAAGATTAATGGTTACCTTTTTTATGCGCAGCCGTGTACAAGAATGGATTTGAGACCCTTTATACTTCCAAATCCCACACTCAGCCACACAAAACACAAAGAAAATAAACTTTAGAACTAGGAAGACTTCAACCTTAAAGTTAAAGCCTAAAATTATACTGATAAGCTCAAGTTTTGACTTTTTAATTCAAATCTCAAGCTTTTTGGGCTCTGAAACTTGTGAAATAGTGAGAGTTGGGGTTCTATTTATAGAACCCCCAAGTTATCCCCAAAACCTTGCGGCATCGATGTGGGACAACCTGATTTCTAGGTGTAAAAATTCAATACCATGAAATTAACGGCTAGGATCTATAGAAAAACAAGTATATACGGTCGGATCTGACCCGTTCTAGGTCGATCCGAGCCAAACCTTATGAAGCAATGAAAATCGAGTTTGTACATTCACAATACAACAACGAAGACACAAAAAATCATATTGTTTGACTTGAAAATTGAAGAAAAAGTAAAAAAGAAAGGATTAATACCGCGTTTGGAGTTATTTTGCGAAATCGGGTGGAACATTAATTGTTTCACCATAATAGACATGCAAAGATGTAGTCTCTCCTCACCTCCGCATTTTTGCCATTTTTGGCGAGAGAGAGAGAGAGAGGTGAAGCCGACGTTAGGGCTTGGGATGGAAGAGAAAGGGAGACAATAGGGGGGGGGGTTTCGTTTGGTATGAAATAAATGGAGTAAATTGGGTGTTACCCCCCTTATCGACTTGAAAAAGGATTGGGCTGTCCACGCTTTAGGCCGGACTCGGTCCGAAAAATTAGACATGTCCCCCCCCCCCCCCCCTCTTCATATACATACATATATACATACATACATACATGTACGTATGTATACGTGTATATTTAAATGTATATACGTGCATAGGGGTAGCACGGGTAATTTAACAAGTGGACAAATAACAAGAATATCGATTATCAACCATAGTATTTTAACTATAAACAAATTATGACGTAATTAACTTATTAATTAATTTAAAATATGTCTAATTGTGTAAACAAGCTCAATTTAGCAAATATAGCATTAATTGATTATTGCAATTACGACCACTTTTAGCTTAATTAGTCAATTAAAGTTCAATCACATTAATGACCTTAATTAATTTGAGCCAAATGAATTTGGCCATTTCAATTAAAGTCACTAGAGGCCAATTTGCAAAATGACCCCAATTACCTCAATCATGAATTGATTGGTTCAATTCATTGGCCATAATGTAAACAATTAAATAATTAAAACCAATTTGCAATAATGACCCTCTAATTGATTAATTAGCCTAATTAAAACAATTATAGACAATTATGAATAATTTTAACAAATTATACAATTACACAAAATTAAAGATTAAGGGGTAAAATGGTCAATTATTTTAATTACTCAAACTCCTTGGATTAAAGGGCATAATCTATTTGCTAATTTTGATTTTGACAATTTAAAAATTTGAATAAATGATTATTTTAAAATTGTTTTTCTTTGATTAAATTTAAAAAATACCTCATAAATGTCACAAAATGTACCAATTAATTCCCAAATGACTTGTAATATCATAGAAATTATTCTATCAATTTAAAGGAGCAAAAATATTGACCTAAGTAATTTTATAAAATTATTTTGATCTCTAAGATGCATGATTCATCTTGCTTGCCATCCAAGGACTTTGAGTAATTAAAATAAATTATGGGGGTCAAAAATTAGGTGTCAACAAATGGAACGCTACTTTTAAGCACGCTAACATTGCTAGAGTTTTTCCATTTTGTGGTGGCACTGGGCTGAGGTTTTCGCTAGAGATCATCGAGGAAGCGGCTTGTTATATCCCGTATTTCGTATATTGGAACAATCCGGCTTATCTATGGTAAGTTAGAGAAAAAACCATTCCGGGATACAAAGTCGGGACTTTTGACCTTCGATTTTTATTTCGGCATAAGTGGTGTATGAATTTATTTGCATGGAACAATTAGGAAAATTTGGGACCAAAATTGAATTAATGGAACTTGCAAATCATGCAATTTATATGCTTTTGCCGTGTGGTTTTTGGGATTGGCCCACCCATTTTGTGTTCATTTCTAATTGCTCCAACACATAGGTGGGCCAAGGCATGTGTGCACTTCATATAATTAGCAAAAGATGACCACTAGTCTTCATTTTCATTTCAACACTTAGACAAAAAAAAAAAAAAGACCAAGAGTGGGGAAAGTGAGGCTCTCGGCCAAAGCTCCTAGAAATTGGAGTTCATTTCAAGCCATCCTAAAAATATTTTGTTGATGCAAACCCACCATTTTGAGGTCCCTAAGTAGCGTGGAAGTGTCGTTGGAGCGATCAACCCGCTAGTTTTCATCTTTGGAAACCCTAGCCTATTGTGGAATCAAGAGAAAGGTAAGAATTGATTATGTTTTATGCTTTATAAAGGTTGTATGTATGTTGTAGTATGTTAATATGGATGAAAATCATGAAATAAAGTATGTTGAAGTTGAGGCCATATGTAGTGAGGGTTGGGCGGAAGTGTGTGTGTGTGTGTGTTGCGTTATGTTTGAGTGATGAATTAAGGTCTAGTTAGTATGTTATGATCATTGTAGGGTGAAGAATGAATGAGAATTATCCATATGTATATATGTTGTGTGTTGGCCGAAAGTTATCATGGAATATGACAAAGAACGCATTAATGTCGCTTAACGTTTTAGTCGTCGTCGTTATGAATTATATGTTGGAAATGAATGTTTAATGACTCAAATTGATGTGGTAATTGTTGCGGACTGATTTGAGGCTATTGTACATTTAATGTAATTTGTATGTTGAGGAGAATAGCATTGTTAGAATGTAAATTGTTGATGCAAATCATGGTTTTCAAATGAAGAAAAGGTTATAGGGTGTCTCGGGTTTAGGGGGCTGTTCTCGGTGAATTGGAGAAAATTTTGGATTGTTGGAAATGTTGTATGAATTGCTTAGAATGTCTTTAAATATTGTTGGTATGGGTTCGGGTTAGTATTTGAATGCATAAGTGTCGATGTTGGCTTGAAAGAAGCCGTTGAATTGAATTTATGAATGTTGTTGAATGATGGAAAAGAGAGCTATTATTGTTGTATTGCCTTTCGGATTGATTATAAATGTTGCTAGGTTGGTTGTTGTGGTTGTTGTTGATTGATTTGGCCGAGTTAGATTCTCAGGGTGGCCTATTTACAGGGGAAATACTGCCCAAATTTACCGTAGAATTAAGGGCAAATTGAATTAAATGCCCAAAATGCCTATAGCTAATGTTGGCATATTATGACTTGTTTGTAGACCTTGGAGAGCCCGAGGCGTAGATTGGCTTTAGCTTGAGTTTGGATTTGCGTTGAGTGCGTACGGGTATGTAAAGCAACCTTATTTCTTTTGGCATGCCTTAGTTAAAAATAGGCTATGACACGAACTTCGAGGAAACTCTATTCTCGCAATCCGAGCATGTCTATGATACGCATTTGTTTCTTGGTATTCATATGTTTGATATGATGAAATATTGATCCTTATGCCCTTAGAAGTATTGATTTACCAAAGTTATATGAAAGTTTAAATTTTTTTTTTTTTAAAAGGGTTTTTATTCTTAAACGATTCTAAAACTACAAACGCCCATAACTTTCAAAAAGCTCGATTGCCTTGAGATTTTCGTAGAAGGTTGTATGGCATACGATTAGTGTTTTCCATAGGCGGGCCCGCTCGGGCTACACCCGTCCGTGGGTCCCGCGACATCCCTTCTGTGATTTCGACGAACTTTTAAAGGAATGTTGAATTATTATTCCGATTTCAAATATGACTATTTTACTTATCTTTTGGATTTATGAAAATGATCGTATGCACATGATTTTGGTACGAAATTATGATTTATGAAAGTTCTATTTGAGATGTCCCCGAGCAATATTCGAAAGAAAATCCGATTTAACTATTGTTTTGGCTTATAAGAATGGTTCGTTTTGATTAACATATTAAGTCTTTGAAATTGTTTTAAACTATATTTGGTTACTCACGATTCTCGTTCGTATATTCTGTGATTACATTTTTCGCCAAGTCTTGGCCGGTTATGTTTTTGCACGCACTATGTTGTATTCCGAAACATGATGTGTATTTCGAAACATGATGCGACATGATATGATGGTCCGACTTACCGACGCGTATATATTCCGGTGTTATGATATGACCGCACGCCGAGCCCCTTTTCGGCGGCATCGTGTATGTATGCTATGTTGTATGTTATGTGTATGGATTCGAAAATATGATCAGTTGTTTCGTATCCGGTGGTGGGCAAACCCAATGGTGGGGCAAACCCATTGGGCAAACCCAACGGGAAACGATGCAAAATTTCACATTGGTTTAGGCAAATCCCACATTGGTTTAGGCAAATCCCACATTGGTCTAGGCAAATCCCACATTGGTTTAGGCGAATCCCACATCGGTAAATGTCAGTTCATATGATAAGGTACAGTGTTATGAGGTGCTTCGGTATGTATATGTATAAGCTACATTTCAGAGTAAGCGTGATGGTATTCCGATATTATAATTGTTTTCCGTACCTTGTTGCATGACTTGCGTGTCGATGGCGCATTTTTTTGAGTATTCGGTTATTATGTTTACTTTTATACCTCTCGTTCGACCATGACTCGATTTGTTACTATATTCTCGCTTGCATACTCGCACATATTTCGCATCGACCCCCTCTCTTCGGGGTCGCGTTTTTACGCCCGAAGCGTACGCACACACGTTTTGGTGATCCTCCGGCGTAGATTTCCATTTCCGCTATTTGGAGTGCTCCCCTTTGTTCCGGAGCCGATATTTTGGGTATATACTCTTTCTGTATATGTTTATGTTTGTTCGTGCACGGCGGGCCCCGTCCCGTCATCTCGATTCTCGTTGTTCTCAGACAGAGGTCCGTAGACACGCATGCGGGTCATGTGCGCTTGTTCTGGACGCGACGTGTGAGTTGTGTTCGGGGGCGGTCCATTCGCCGTGCAGCCTTGCTCACGCGTGTATATATGCCTTGACATGTTATGTATATTATGACGCCCTTATCGCTCGTACAAAGATATGTGTTTGTATATCAGGACAATTTGGAACCACGTTGATCTCTAAGTCGGTATAGATTGTTGTATGCCGATTTCGCCACGGAGGCGTATGGGTGCCCGTATCGGGCACTAGTCACGACCCACGGGTCGGTCGTGATATATATATACCGCACCCGCCCCTCTAGCCGAGTGACCTTGCGTGAATGTAGTCATCATATGCCATCTTGGCCGCCATCCCCGTATCATCATATCATCATATCATCACATCATCATATCATCATATAGCAGATATCAGGACCCGGCCTCTGGAGGGACTCCTGAACAATGCAAAGGAAACCGTGCACGAATACATAGCCTACCCGGACTCCTGCGGAAAGATGTATTGAGGCCGGCACGAGCGCAGTAGTGAGAAACCATATGCACATAAATCATCATTACAGACTCAATGGATAAGTAAGTAGTCGATGCTCGAGAGTTAAAACAGTAATCATGTTAAGTTCTTTAAAAAAAAAAGTCGTTAGGACTATACAAAGGGAAATCTCGGGGACCACGGATATGCATCAAACCAATCCGGGCCTCGCCCATGAAAGTTAGAGTCATTATTCGTTATAGAACCTTCTACGAACATATCGAAGCGATCCGAGCCCTTCTATGAAAGTTACGGTGTTCGTAGATACATAATCCTTTAAGAACAAAATTCTTTATGCAACATTCAAAATCCTATCATACAAAAGACATAGGGACCATAGCTTGACCATATTAAGAATGCTAACATCACGAGGTTAATAAGAATCATAAACATGTCGTGATTCAAGAATAGAGATACCCCGAGGCTCGGGGATTACAGCCTACTGCCTTGCAACTAAGACATGCCAAAAGGAAAGAAAGGATAAGCTTTACATACCTGTTCCACCTCTTATTGGCTACGCTTAGTCCGAGTCGTAAGTCGACATTTAAGAGGATTGACACTAACGTTGCCTCTTTATCGCATACTTACTCCAAGTTTCAAATCAAACTATTCCATATTCTCTAAAAAAATCGGGCAAAGATCTCCTTTTATATGCCTAGCCCAAATTCTCAATTCAACAACCAACAACAACAACAATAATACCAACACCAACAACACTATTATTCATACCAACATATTCCATAAACATCCCAATAATTACGTTTTTTCAACATACAACAATACGCACTTTCTTCCATCCCAATCAAGGAGTATAATCTCATCAACTCGCCAACCATGTTAGATACCATTTTTATATACGTAAATCAGTCCATCCACACGGCCACAACACGTCCAAAACAGCCCATAAACACAACAACTACAATACAACATTCTATGACCTTTTTCTCCATGACTAGTTTTATTTTTAAGGCTTGCTAGGCCTTCAAATAAACTCAACATAAAAGATGGGATAAATAATATACCTTATACTATCAAGAAACTCAAATGCACATCAACTTTCTCCAACGCCAAGCTTAAGTAGAAGCAAGAACAATTACCTTTCACCGACTAGTTTGGCGTAATCTTGTCAAATTCTTGATTTATCGACTATAATATTTGGGAGATGTTTTGAGAGGCTTCTAGGGACTCTTTGGAATGTTAACATGCTGAAAAAAATGGGCTGATGGGGGTATTTATAGCGCTTCCTAGGTCGGTTCCACCGACTTATTCATGTGCCCGCGGAACCATTTGGTCGCTTAGGGTCTTGCTCTTAAAATGGCCATAACTCTTGATTCCGACATCGTGTGAGGGCCCACGACCTATGGTTGGAAAGATCTTTCAATTTTCTACAACTTTTATTCCTGGTGTTTTTCCAAATTCCAAACTTATAATGCCGTTTTTGCCTGTCACGACCCAACCCCGTAGGCCGTGACTAGTGCCCGAGCTGGGCACCCAAACACATTCATCAAATCCGAATCACATACAGATGGCTTATGCGTATACAAATACGAC
>NC_081346.1:58093958-58166337 GCF_029784015.1 Lycium ferocissimum | reverse complement strand
GGTTCATATTATGGTATAATATATTGGTAGCCTTGTCGGCCTTATTTTGAGCTGCTTGACACTTTACTCGTTAGCCTTGCCGGCTTTATGATATACGGCTGTGTTGTGGCGACCTTGTCGGTCCGCATATGTACATATGTCCGAATGATCGGATATTCCTATGTTGGGCCTTTTCTGCGTGCAGGTGTTCTTTGAGTTATGGGTTATAATGTTCAAAGTAACGGATAAGTCAGGTGGTTCCCGGCCTACGGGTCGGAACCCGTCATACTCCTGGTAGGGGTGTAACAGGGACAACCTGATTTCTAGGTGTAAAAATTCAATACCTTGAAATTAACGGCTAGGATCTATAGAAAAACAAACGTATGTGGCTGGATCTGACCCGTTCTAGGTCGATCCGAGCCAAACCTTATGAAGCAATGAAAATCGAGTTTGTACATTAACAATACAACAACAAAGACACAGAAAATCATATTGTTTGACTTGAAAATTGAAGAAAAAGTAAAAAAGAAACGATTAATACCGCGTTTGGAGTTATTTTCGCGAAATCGGGTGGAACATTAATTGTTTCACCATAATAGACATGCAAAAGATGTAGTCTCTCTGCACCCTCTGCATTTTTGCCATTTTTGGCAGAGAGAGAGAGAGAAAGAAAATGGTGAGGCGACGTTGGGGCTTGGGATGGAAGAGGAAAGGGGGGGGGGGGGGGGGGGGGGGGTAGGGGGGTTAGGGGTCGTTTGGTATGAAATAGAATGTTTAAAGGGGTATTACCCCCCTTATCGGGGCTCAATTTAGCAAAAAGATTGGGCCGGTCACGCTCGAATTTGGCCATTTCAATTAAAGTCACTAGAGGCCAATTTAGGCCGGACTCGGTCCGGAAAAAATTAGACATGTCCCTCTCCCCCCCCCCCCCCCCTCTTCATATACATACATATATACACATACATACATGTATGTATATTGTGTATATTTAAATGTATATACGTGCATAGGGGTAGCACGGGTAATTTAACAAGTGGACAAATAACAAGAATATCGATTATCAACCATAGTATTTTAACTATAAGCAAATTAGGACGTAATTAACTTATTAATTAATTTAAAATATGTCTAATTGTGTAAACAAGCTCAATTTAGCAAATATAGCCTTAACTGATTTTAATCTAATTGATTGTTGCAATTACGGCCATTTTTAGCTTAATTAGTCAATTAAAGTTCAATCACATTAATGACCTTAATTAATTTGAACCAAATGAATTTGGCCATTTCAATTAAAGTCACTAGGAGGCCAAATTTGCAAAAATGACCCCAATTACCTCAATCATGAATTGATTGGTTCAACTGTGGCCATAATGTAAACAATTAAATAATTAAAACCAATTTGCAATAATGACCCTCTAATTGATTAATTAGCCTAATTAAAACATTTATAGACAATTATGAATAATTTTAACAAATTATACAATTACACAAAATTAAAGATTAAGGGGTAAAATGGTCAATTATTTTAATTACTCAAACTCCTTGGATAAAAGGGCATAATGTATTTGCTAATTTTGATTTTGACAATTTAAACATTTGAATAAATGATTATTTAAAAAAAACTTTCTTTGATTAAATTTAAAAAATACCTCATAAATGTCACAAAATGTACCAATTAATTCCCAAATGACTTGTAATATCATAGAAATTATTCTATCAATTTAAAGGAGTAAAAATATTGACCTAACTAATTTTATAAAATTATTTTGATCTCTAAGATGCATGATTCATCTTGCTTGCCATCCAAGGACTCTGAGTAATTAAAATAAATTATGGGGGGTCAAAAATTAGGTGTCAACAAATGGAACGCTACTTTTAAGCACGCTAACATTGCTAGAGTTTTTCCATTTTGTGGTGGCACTGGGCTGAGGTTTTCGCTAGAGATCATCCAGGAAGCGGCTGGTCATGACGATGACGGAGCAGTGAAGCTCAAAAAGGAATAAGACGAGAAAATGGTTGATGCCCTATTCTTCAGGATAAATGGGCTAAAACTTGTCTTTATTTTGAGCCTACGGTATATTTCAGGTCAATAACTTAAAAGTGGGCTTTTTTGGGCCATTTTCTTTTTGCTGGAAGCCAACACCATATCCTTTTCTCTTTATTTTATTTTAAATTTTAGGAATAATTTCACAAACTTCACTCCTTTCCCTGACAATTTGGAACCACGTATGATCTCCATGTTTGTGATAGTTCCTTGTTCAACCGATCTCCCTTATAGTTTCGAATATTACGCTAACTTCCCTTATTTTGATTTTTTTTTGTAATAATTCTTTTAATCTATTTATTATTAATATAAAAAGTTGTAACCTGATTAATTTACCCCGTTTAATGTATTTTTTTTATTTAATTAATTTTATAAATAATGATTGTAAGGCAAAGCAAATTCCTCAATGGATTAAAATCGGCGTCTCTTGAAAAACAAGAAGAAAAATTAATAGTCTTCTCCAATCTCCACCATACTCACAAGTCACAAGAACAATAATTGCATCATTATCGGTTGTAAATTTACCACTTCTATGAGCTATCCATTATCACCTGCCATTTGTTCCTTAAAAATACAATGCCACCTAAACCCAATAAAAATATTATGGTTTTTGGCATTAGTTTTCTTGCAAATAAAATGATCTCCAAAATCCGAACCACCCCAACACTAATTTACCATGTAATCCGATTTTGTTGATGTATAAATGCTAATGTGCCCCTTGATGAGCATTTTCATTCTATTTCCCAAAAAGTCTCTGCATCAAGCGTCGGCAATCAAAACATTTTACCCCTTAATTCCATATAGGGTATAAATGTGGGTATGGTGAAGAACATGGGATGCTATTAATAATTTCTATTGGTTTAGGCTTCAACTTGAATATCCCTATTTATTTAATTAATTAAATCTAAAAAATACATCAAAAGGGTAAATTATTCAGATTACAAGTTTTTATATCAATAATAAATAGATTAAAAGATTTGTTACAAAAAAAGTTAAAATAAGGGAGGTAAGCATAATATTCAAAATCATAAGGCAGGTTAGTGAAACGAGGCCAAACTTGAGGAGAGGTCTCTGAAATTATTCCTAAAATTTATATGAAATATTTAAAATTCGAACAAAAAAAAGTTAAAGAATTAAAAGAACACCTCAAAGGCTAAAAATCCTTTAATTTTATCATATAAAACCTTAATATTTATATGTTTGAATAGAATTTGTAAATTGCAAGTTTGTATTTTGACTTCTAAACTTGCATATTACAAAGTATAAATATTTCTAAAAAGTGTGATTAGATTTTCTCAAATTCTTGACAATTTTTGATGACTTGAGGAGGTTGGGTTGGGACCGGAATTTCTTCATCTGTACTCCAGCCGCTGCGGTAAGATCCAAGTGATAGGATCTCGTCATAAGCTGCGTCTTCTTCCTCATTTCTTCTTATTGGCAAAGGCTTCTTCTCTAGTCAATTTTTTTTTTAATAGGCTAATGGACAGTTTTTTTTTACCCCTCCCAAGGAGCTTTCACTTTTTCGTTCCCTTAGTGACTCAAATCCACAACTTTAAGGTTGGAAGTGGAGGGTGCTTAACCTCAAAACCTAACATCAAATAATCATCAAGCTCGCTAATTTGTGAAACATAACGTAATGTTGCATTGACTTGCTCCAAACAATTATAACACTTTTTACAGAAGATGCTCTTTTAGAAGTTTGAATTGAAGAAGTAGGGGTAAGAATAGTTGGTGTAGCATTATCGAGTAACCTTTGATTAGAACTATATAAAGTTTGAATGTTTGAAATTATGCAAACCTTAGCAGTTTTCAAACTTGATTTTTCGACGGTTTAATTTCTGAAGTATCAACAATAGTTTGTGTAAATACTTCTGCAACCAAAAATTAGTACAACAACAATTTTGATGAAGAGGCGGAATAGAAAAAAACAGTTTTCGGAAGGCATAATACATAAACAAGCCCTCAAATTTGGCCAGCTGGCAGTGACACATAAATTTTGTAGGTGTCTAGATGATCATTTTATAAGTTGGAGTGTTCAACCGACAAAGTGGAGACAAGTTGAGGTGCTTACTTGTGCACACCCAAAATTGTAAGGCATACTTTGGGCTGAGGCTAAGTTTGAGGGCCTACTTATGTATTATGCCTTTTCGGAGTATTTCAATCATTTGATCAATAGCTACTTCATACTGGGGTTTCTTCTTATATTCAGATAAATAGGTGCAATATCAACTACATAACATAACATTTGGGTCATGGTAGGATAATAAGTCCCAACATTTTTTTTGGTAGCAATCTTAAAAGTTTCTAAAAAACTAGATAAGAGATCATTCAATAGTAGTCCAATCATCATATCCTAACATATTGTGGGGAGCTTTATTATGGGCGTCAAGAACTAATTGTATAGGCAGACTGCACTTCATAACAATCATTAACATTTCATGTAACGCATTCCACCTAATTGGACATTGTTTTGGAATTTTTCTTGGGTTAAGTCCACTAGTCTTTACATCTTCGTTTAAATTAACTAATTCTACATTGTTTTTGGGCGTGAAAGATATAACCAACTGCAAATCCAATTTTTGAAATAGTAGGGCTAAATAATTGCAGACTATCATTTCCGATTAAATTACAAAAATGACATGCATATCTACCATGGAAATATCAAGAAAATATGAGCTCAATCTAGTTTTTAATGTTCCTATACCGTTAGTGTTGCTAGAGACATTATCAAAAGTAATAGACATAGCTTGTTGGTAAGACCATAATACGCACAAATGTGTCTCGCAGTTCATTTGAATTATTTTTTGAACGAGGATCATATCAGTGATAATTCATTACATATAACTTATTTTCCAGCTGCTTATCACCTCTCCGTTTTGAGCCAAGCGTCTATTGGGAACAACCTCTCTACCCCACAAAAATAGGGGTAATGTTACACCTGGAAAATTTTCGCATCGTTTGCATCGTAAGTAAACTAACGTAAGCTCGGAGAGGTCATCGAACCCTTATAAGGTTAAGGAGGACTTCTAAAAAGTGTTAGGCAAGTGTCTAAAGGTTTCGGGATCAAGCGAATCGAAGGAATTAAGTTTGTCCAAAATTTTGGAAAAACTTGGCAAAATTCCGGACAGGATTTTGGTCTAACTTGAGAGAGGTAGATCTCCTAGAATATGAGGAGTTATGGAATACATAACCTATGTAAATTGAAGTTCAGAGAGTTCTTTCCAATGCAACTGACAGATCGCAAATTCGAGATGGGTGGTGGAAGATACGGCCCGTACAAAATTGTACGATTCCTCTGTGCAATTCGACGGTTACAATTCGACGGACCGTCGAATAACAACGGTACCGTTGATGCTGCCGTCAAGTTGAGGCAGTGGAATCTTCTCTTTTGCTATAGATAAGAAGGGCCACGACTTTGGGGCTCACTTTCACCAAAATCAGATCTTCTAGACCCTTCAAACTCTCTCTCAACCATCCCTACTCATCCATAAACATCCCAAACTATTTTTAAGAGAAGATCAAGCTCTAGATCCCTAACTAGTTCATAAAAAGGTGATTGTTCTTGCTTCTACATGGAGTTGTGGTGAACTTGGTCTTGAAACAAGTTGTGTGAGTTGAAGTTCTTCAAGTATAAGATTTGCAAGCTTGGAAGGTAGACGTTGAGTGGCTAAATAAGCAGCAAAGTATATTAAGGCTGTCCCTTTCTTTCTTAAGGCATGATCCTATTCTTATGAACTTTCACAAATGATGTCCATAATGATTCCTTTCATATAAATGCTAGAAGCTTAGATTCTCGATGTTCTTATGATATTATTGATGCTGGTCTCATCTTATGATTATTGCTCCTTCAAGGTGAGATATGCCAATGATGTTAGCTCCATAATGGAAATCGGAGGTATAACGACCCTATGTCACTCCGATGAATTCAGAAATGTGTCATCAATGAATGTTTTGTAAGACATGAATGGTATGCTAGTAGAAGATCCCTGATGAGGTACTTTATGCTAGAAGATAGGCTTATGATGCAGCCAAGAATTGACTAAGGTTTAGTTAATCGGGAAGAAGTCTTAATGGCCTATAAATGTGCTTATAAGTCTTATGTGATGATATAGGTGTTAACGGATAAGTGATGACCATGAGAAGTGCATAAAGATTACTCATAGAGGTCTGGTTATGATGTGGATTATATTTACCACCATGCTGCAGATGGTTGGGTGGTTAATACCACTGAGCTACGGCCTATTAGGCAGTTACCAATGATCAGTTTGGCAGATAGCACCAGGATGATAAGTAGGTCAAAGACACAGTATTGTACATAGATGTAGTTAAGCACACGAGAGTATAGAGAGCAACACATGCATTCATATTTGGATCGGGTTGCATGTTCCACAACACATGCATTCATATTTAGATCGGGTTGTACGTTCCACAACTCATGCATTCATATTTGGATCGGGTTGCATGTTCCGCAACACATGCATTCATATTTGGATCAGGTTACGCGTTCCGCAACACATGCATTCATATTTGGATCGGGTTGTACGTTCCTCAACACATGCATTCATATTTGGATCGGGTTGCACGTTCCGCAACAAATGCATTCATATTTGGATCGGGTTGCACGTCGCAACATATGTTCGGATAATGTTATGATAATAAGCTAACCAGGGCCATGGTAGGGTATATAGACATAGTGGAGCTTGCAAGAATTAGAAGTGGTATATATATAAGTATGCTAGATTTACATCGGTAGCTTAGAAGTGCCAGGTTGATTCTTATCCTTCTTCTTTACAGTATATGTCTATTATGTTACATTTCCGCCTTACATACTCGGTACATTATTCGTACTGACGTCCCTTTGCTAGGGGCGCTGCGTTTCATGCCCGCAGGTCTTGAGATACAGGTTGACGGATCTCTCAGTAGGATACCAGCTCAGTAGGCAGTGTCGTGGCACTCCACTTGCTCCGGAGTTGCTCTGTGAGTCAGCATGGTTGCATATGCATTTGCATGGGTATGGCGGGGCCCTGTCCTGGCCATAATATGTCATGTACTCCAGTAGAGGCTCACAGACAGATATGCACAGTTAGATCTCCTATGGTCTTCTCGGTCTATGTTTTATTGTATCATCATTTTGATAACCTTGTCGGCATGTGTACTTGGATCAGCTTGATGATGTATGTATATTATCTTTTGGGCTTGTGTCCCATACAGTTTATGATATTTATGAGTTAGCATGATGGCCCACTCAGGTATGGATATGAGATGCATGTACGGGTTGTGGTGCTCGGTAGGTTAACGCCGGGTGCCCGTTATGGCCTTCCAGTTGGGTCGTAACAAGTAATGTCTGCGTACATGCTACCCTCTTCAGACCACACTTATGAGATTACACTGAATATGTTGTTGTTGTTGTTGTTGCTTATCTCTCCCTCTAATGTTAGAAAATCTAACATGTTGGGGACCCATGCATCTTTGTGCGTTGTGGTGGAGCAGTACCGCACGTTCAAATTTCTAGATGAAAATTATTTGGTTCCTGACCCTGAACCAATTGTGATAGGGCAACTTATTATAACTTTTTGTCTTGATGCGTACAAGTGCTGCTGCATTTTAAATAACACATCTCATATTAATATTTTTCTTTTTTAAGTAGACAACTATCATATATTGTTTCTATTGTTTTCATCTTTATATTGTTATTCTGAGCTTGATTTTACAATATATATATAGATTTTTTTGAACTATCACATTAAGCTGATACAACAGCTAATTCTTCATATAGCAGATTTAATTTATACGAAGAATTACACTGTTTGACTAGTTAAACTAAAACAATGACGTAGAAATCTTTTACACTGTCTCACATCTAACAAAAAAAAAAAAAAAAAAGAGATCCTTTGTTTACTACTCCAGATTGCAGATGCCAATTAAGGCATGCCCAGTTGAAAACGTTGACAATTGAGCTTTGTCTCTAATAATTGGCCCCTAAAGTTAAGTCAATGTTCCATTGCAATTTATCCCTTTTGTCTGTCATGCTTGGCACAACGAGTCATGTAACACTACTTTGAAACATTAAGGAGAGAGTAGCCAAGTTGCATTTGTATAGTCCTTTTAATGTAGGTTTGTCTTGTTTTTAATCTTGATTAATACGACTTCCTTGTCGAATTGTTTGAGAAGAACATACAGCTTACACTTATTATAAAAGTACAATACTCAATTTACTTGCTTTGTCCACGGTACCATTGTTTCTTGATTGTGATCTTGTATGCATATACATACGGCAAGTTCTATGATTCTTTTAATGTTGCAAATTTAAAAATTTGCAGCTTCTAATTAGAAGAAAAATTGACACAAATAGCCGCTCACCTGAATAATAGCTAGCAAATATATATTTCTTGTATATTAAATTATGATATACATAAAATATACTTTTTTATATACATAATTGTGTATATTTTACATAATTGGCTAGCGAATGTAATTATTTTTAGCCGAATGGCCAAATGTCTAACTTGCCCAAAGTGTAGTAATATTGAAATTAATAAACTTTTTTTTTCCGGAACAGGTAACAAGTTGTAGAAACATGGGTCCATAGCTTCTCCTCTGTTTGGTATTTGATTGGCAATTAAAATAATAGGTACGTTTCTCGTTTTGTTAAGTACGCATAAGCGGGAATCGGCAAAAAGGACGGTTATAAGGCATCTAGAGGACTGTTTTCAAGACATATTCATGTCATAAGGCCCAATTATTAGAACTCTTAGGTTAGGGGGCGAGACTAGTTCATTGACCCAGACCATGGGGTCTTACGGTCGGGAGAACTACCTAACTAAAGAAAAATAGTGTTCTTTCTAAGAGTAGGCGTGGAGAGCTTTTTGCAGGGAAACTTGCAACTACAGTTTGGGGGGAGGCGGGCAAAAGTTCGAAGTTTTCTAAACGGATGTAATTGGCTAGAAGCACTATTGTCAGAACGCTTGAATAGTACCTTCACTAAAATAAAATAAAAATAGTAGTAGTAGTAGTAGTAAAAATAATAATAATAATAATAATAATAATAATAATAATAATAATAATAATAATAATATTATTATTTGGACTTGTGTTGTGTATATATATCTGTCTTTCCCCTCAAGGTTTAGCATTTAAATTTCCATCAATTCATATGTACATTTATACAAAGAAATCCTTGATCAACATGAATCTCTTATAGTATAGTCTTATGGAGTTTTTGTTGGACGTTTAAACTGGGTCACGGTTCGCTCCATATGGGCCGAAAAAGAAAACCAACCTCGTTTGAAAAGGATAAGGGTAGAAGTTATTCCATAACTCTCTCTTCATAAAGGTACACAATTCGTTGTTTTAACCCGATTTATTATTACATTGGCAAGCTATCAGCTTGTGTGTTGTTGTTACTGCAAAACGTGATTAATTTAAGAGATGGGCAAATCGCCCGGTCGCTAATCTCTTGAACACTCTTCTTAAGATAAAAGAAAACCAACTCTCTCAATCACAGTTCTTCTTCTTCTTTCAAGAAGAAAACTTTGCTGAAGATTTGGATGGGTTCCATCTCCATTTTTTGTCAAAATAATATCCATTATAAACAAAAATCGCCAGCTATATGTTAACACGCATTCGAAAGGCATTTAGTTCGTGAAAACTAACTTCGTTTCCTAGTGAATCGAAGTTCGACTTGGTGTAACTTTTTTCGGTGGTGAGTTCTCTTCCGCTGCGTTATAAAGGTACACAATTCGTTGTTCTAACCCGCGATTTATTATTACATTGGTATCAGAGCCATCGCTGTGTGTTTTGTTGTTTTGGAATACATCGTTGAAGAATACTGTCGTGATATCAGAACTGTTCGTTTATTGTTTTCTGAATCATTGCCCTATGGATTTGAAATCTCTTGCCGTCAAAACTTTGGGCTTCATAAATTTTTTAAAATTTACCGATCAAATTGCTGCTCATGTAGCAGTGATTTAAATATCCCTTAAATCTATTAGTAGGGATGCCCGTAGAGTTTTAAAATCATTGTAGGCACTGGAAATTTTTTCTGGTGCGCCACCGATTTTTCTTTTGGGATTTGAGAATTTCAAGTTGTGAGTCTAGATTTTCCCTGAAAGAAGATACCATAATTTATTTTGACTTGCCAGTGGAGTTCTGTTATGTAAATAACCCACCGTCATTTTTTTCCATTCACTGGAATAGTCATGTAACTTGTATAGTTGACTGAATTTGTGGACTGTTGTCTGAATTTATTAATGCGGTTTTTAACTTCTACATGGATTCATAAAAATAAAAGAAGAATGGGATCCATGGATGTTGTAGTGCTTTGACATATGAGTGTGGTCATTAATTCCTGAGATGTGAACCCGGAGTATGTCATTGCAAAGTACCGGAGAATAAAAAAAAATTGATTAAAAAAAAAGAATTTTTGACAAGGAAAACCATGTGGTTTCTTTCCTATGCTGAAAGCTGTATAGACCATTGTAATACTTTTCTAATTGACTGTCGTTTGTTTTGCGGTAACTTTGGTCTAAAGCTATGACGGTGTACTGTCTCGAGAATATATTCTTTCTCAAAATAACACTAATATTTTGGTTGCATAACTTTATGATATATGTGGAATTATATATGTAGTCAAGTACTACTGGGAAAGAGATCATAACTCCTAATATGCATATTGAATGTACATATCCTTATAAATTGTCTCTTGAAGTAAAAGGATAGCTAAGTCTTAGTCATTTCTTTTTACTGATACTTGAGTGGTCCGATTCTGAAAGGGTCAAGAATTTATAAAATGAATAAGAATATGACTCTTTACTAAATTTCTCTTCTACGAGTTATTGTGATATATGTTGTCACATTGAATGGTTGTGACCATTTTAGTTGTTTCCTTGTTCCTGTTAATAAAAATAACTGGAGGAGGATGAGCTCGAAGTTCGCCAAGTGAAAACGACACTGAGAGCTGAGTTAGGGACAACGTAGAAGAGTACGCCGACACAGGACTATTATCAGGTTTGATGGATATGATTCTGAGATCATCAGGTCTAATGTTTCGACGACAATATGAAGGACCTTTAGAGATGAGAGAGATTGTCATAGGGAAGGATCGAGAAACTCAACGCCACTATTCTTGAACAACTTGCAGCCGGGCCTTCTTTTCGCACTATTACGGATATGAAAATAATGGTAAAAATCAGATTCAATTGTCAACTAAGGGAGAAGAAAATATGAGGAAATTTATAAAGTAAAAATAGACCTTTCTGCTACTATATTGTATTTGCCTATTTGGGGCGAAATTAGCAGAATTGATAACTCATTATTCATTGATTGAATTTTGGGTTGCTTTGGTCATATCGAGGAATTCTCTCCTAGAGTATTGGGGCGAAATATTGGATAATATTTATCCTGAGTATGGTCTATTAGTCCCTTTGTGTATATATTCTGGCACTTGAAGCCAAGTGGGAGGAGAAAAAGGACATAGAGGCTAGATTTAATAAGTCTTGAAGAGTAAAGAGATGTCCTACGCCTTGTTTTTATCAACCTTCTCCAATGGACAAATTAGCTAAGACTTTGGCTTAAAGAGTTGTAAACTTTTTTTAATGAATATGTGTTGTTTGTCTCTTCTGTTATATTTTTTGCTCATTTGTTATGTATAACAGAGTATGTAAGAGGATGAGACTTAAAGAATCTGTGTGATTCTAATTGCAAATGTAACTTGATACATACTAAGAAATGATTCCCATTTTTCATTAATCATTTGGATATTAGATGATTGGAAATTAAATAACCTTTCGATTCTACACTAAATGTGAAGTCATTATGGGAATTGATTTGCTTGAGTATCTATATCACATGCATAATTGATGGGTCTTACTTCCATGATTGTGTCTCATAAAAGACTATGGCTTCAAGAAGTATGATTGGTGATCTGAATAAGGGTGACAAGTCGAACGACGAAATCATGATACATGGAGCCGTAAGATATGGTTTGTACTGAAAACGCAAGATGCTTTAAAGAGTATAAACCTCGTGATGTATCAGCCAAAGGAAGGTAACACTACCTAATGTAGGAGAGATCTTGATACTTACAATGCGTAGAAGAAGAAAGAGTCCACTACATGTGGAATTATTGTAAGTTCAGTTATTAATGATCTCATCTATGATGTGAAATATATTTTACTGCTCATGTCATGTAGGCACACTTATACGATATATATGGCAGTACAATTTTTACTCGCCTGAGACAGTTGAGAATCAAGTTTGACATGTAGAAGAAGTGAATTGCTCACCGTGTCAAGAAACATCAAAGAGTGATGTTTGGAATGATTGTTCAACTTAAAAGTGTTGGCCATGTTCTATTGGATGAGCAGTAAGGGTAGACAATGATCCAGTCTCTTCCCAATATTTGAGAATCTTTAAAAGGTTAACTTGACCCATAATGATGACATCAAAACAATTATTATTGTTGTCCATCATGTGGAGCTTGAAGATGAGCGGCTTGGTGCTGCTAAACCAATATCTAATGCTTATGTGGCAAATCAAGTGGTATTAAAACTTCCAGGCATCAAGCGCAAGAGACTTGAAAAAAGGGTCAAGGAGACCGAAGATGGATCCTCCAAGGAAAGAGACCTACTAATTCCAACAAGGAAAAGTGGCATTACAAGAAGAAAGATTAAAATTGCAGTGCTGCAACTGTCAATGTTTGTTCTTCTTGTATTAGATTTCTCCTCAGCAATAATGTTGTGAAAATTACTCTAGAGAATGTTTTCTATGGTTCTGGACACATTTATGATGTTTTCTTAGCGTAAATTGTAATTCTTTCGCTTATAACTATTATGTGGACTAACACATTTTGACATGCTCTTCGAGTAACAAAGATGTTGTTGCTTTTACATGGCATTCAAGATTGAGTCACATTGAGTAAGATAAAATGAATTGGTTGTCTAAGGAAGGACACTTGGGTTTGTAGCGGTTCTATTTTTTCCGATTCGTATTTACACTTGCCTCATTTAAAAAGAAAAGTGTCCCGGGAAAGTACGGTTGTCAATCGTACTGGAAAAGGGAAAAAATATACTTCTACGTGGATGGTACTCTAAATGGACTTTATTTTAGAGTCGCCACCTAATTTTTAGGAAATTAGGAAAAACCAGTTCGAAAAGGGTTCATTCAAAACGGTTAAATTTTAAAAGAATCCTAATCGAACCAAAGTATGGGTAATGGTTCAGGTGATCCTCGGGGAAAGGTGTTAGGCACTCCGGTATTAAGGATCCATTATACTGTTGACCTATGGGTTCTAATAGTATGCCTTTGTAGATATGAATTGTTTATAGTGAAAAATTGTTTTGGCTTATATTTTGACAACGAAAAAAAAAAATTGGTCATTCATGCGAGATATATCATGTTTCAAGAAACGAAAGTGGTAAAATTTTATCTAAAATTGGGCATTTGGGGTGTTGGACTAGAACTCTTAGGCTAATACTCGAAGGCTTTTAACTTAAGTAGGACTCTACGTAAGTCCACCCAAAATAGTTTTGAATTTTTTTTTAAAGTATAGAAAATAGTTTTTAGGAAAATAATTTTAGGTATACAATAATAGTCTGTATATTAATCGTATTCTACATATATAGTCCATTTTATTCTATTTTTGTCAAGTTTTAGCCAAGTTTTATTTTTTAGTCTAAGTCTAAATAATCACGATTAGTCCCACAAGTTCTGAATATTAGTCCAAATCAGTCCATATGTCAAAGTCTACAGGTTTCATAAATGTTCAATTTGGTCCTTAATTTCACAAATATCGGCAGTTTTAGTCCTTCTATCCAAATCAGCCCCATTAATGCCTCAAAATTACTCTTAAATTTGTAGCAAATTCATTTTTTGGCAACTTTAAAATACGACAATCTCATAAGGGCTCCAATTGACACAATAATTACGCAAATAAATATTTAAAGTACACAATTAGTGGAGATAAAGAGTTTGGGCTAGCCAAGCCCAAAGGAAAAGTTTTTATGCAATCGGGTTCGCCTTAAATCCAACGTATGTTCCATTTTGCTCCAAGAGAAAAGTTGACTCGATCTAAGCTCCTTCTAACAACCTATAACTACATGTTCTACATTTATAATTCGTAGCTGGAGGACTCTATATTTAGCTAGTAGACTCGTTGACTTAAATATAGTATAAATATAACGGAAATACACACGCTGAGAAAACTGAAAGTGCTATATTTATGGAAACAAAATCTATTCCAATTTAAATTAAAATCGAGTTTAATGTTCCACGATTCACGCAAATATCCTCCCATTCCATATACGATCTCATATCGCATTCAAACAACTAACAAATTCAAAAAAAAAAAATGAATTCAAAAAGTACATTCATATTTTTAACAAAAAAAAAAAAAAGGTTCAAAAACTAGTTCATCAAAAAACTTTGAAAAATAACAATATCAAACCGGTGAACAGAGCTCGTTTTAAATGACGAATATATATTTGAATTCATCTGTTGAAATATCGAATTCAAGTTGAGTTCATAATTGAGGTAACAACGTTTTCACTGCAACTTTTTTATTTTTTCGCTTTTTCTGAAAATTTTGAATATACGAAAACTCAGATTCATAGATTCAAAATATTATTGTTTCAGCTAAATTGAATATAACACATTGTTGTATTCGAAAACAACAGGATAATGACAAGCGTAACTGCGTTGATCCGTCATTCTGGTTTTTGGAACGATCAGAACTGTTTTGTGAATTACAAAATTGATGCTGTTGTATTCACTGATAATTGCAATTACGATGAGTTAGTTTCTACGATTACAAGTCAATTAGGCGTGGATACTGTCAGAAAAACTATTTCAATAAAATATACTGTTGAAGGCGATTTTCAACCAATGGAAATACACAACGATATGGGAGTTCGTGTGTACGTTGAGCTTAAGAGAGAAAACAAAGTTTTTGGGATGTATCCAATGTGCGTTAGTATTCATGATTTTGATATTGAGGATGATGCAATTGGTAATCGTATTATTAGAGATGATGTGCTGCAAATTGGATATAGCGAGAATCGGGATGGTATGGATGTTTGTGATTCTACAGGAAAGGCTGTTGTTTTGTTTGAGAATGATAACAATTTGGTAATTTCGAACACGGAATAGAAAGGAGTTTTTGTCGATCAAATTTACCAGGATAAGGAAACTTTGAAAATTGTGATGACGAAATATGCAATTCGTGAAAGATTCAATTTCAAAACAGAGAGATCGAATGCTATAAGGTATGATTTTCTAAATGTATTCTGGTAACTATATTGCAAATGTATTTTTGTTATATTTGTACTATATTGAGATGATTTTTTAACTTGTTTAGCACACTGTTTATTAAAAAATGTTTGATGCAATGTATTTCTGATATATTTTTTGTATATTTCAATTGTATTTGATTGATTCAATATGTACTATTTGCATTGTATTCTGTAGCTATACTCTGGTATGTTGGTCGCCGGAATGTAAATGGAAGTTCAGAGCGTTGAGAATTGGGGATTCTGAAATGTTCAGGGTTAGATCTTTCGATGACGAACATACATGTCCGTTGAAGGACAAGGTGTATTCACAAAGACAAGCAACAAGTTGGTTTATTGGAGAAGCGGTTGTCAAGGCGAAAATAACTAACCATAAAAGGAAGGTCACCCCTGGGGATATAATAGACGATGTCAAAAATGAATTCGGCGTAGATGTTTCTTATATGATGGCATGGAGAGCTAGAGAGAAGGCTATAAAAGATTTCAGAGGTGATCCAGCTGATTCATACAAGAAGTTGCCGGCATATATATACATCCTTGATAAAACGTATCCTGGATCGCTTGTTAAAATGCATAAATCACCAGAAAATGAGTTTATGTATTTGTTTGTAGCACTCAAAGCATTCATAAAGGGATTCGAGTGTTGTAGACCAATAGTTGTAGTGGATGGTGCACACCTTAAATCAACGTATAATGGTACATTTGTGTCGGCAAGTACTTTGGATGGAGCAGGTATGTGTAATTCTATTCTATGAATGTTTTTTTATAAATACAACAATATGCTATTGATTTGCAAATAAAGCTGCTAAAAACATACTCTGGATATATTGCTGGTGTTAACTTGTGAATAATATATGCTGAAATACATTGTAAATATGTGGTGGATATATTGTAAATATATACTGTTGTTTTATAAATAATGTTGCTAAAAACACAGTGTGAGATCAAATTCAGTTAAAATATATGTTGAATATATTATAAATATATACTGATTTTTGTAGGTAATATCCTACCACTAGCGTATGGTGTGATAGATTCTGAGAATAATAAGTCCTGGACGTGGTTCTTTGAACTGTTCAAGCAAGCTTATGGTGTTAGGCAAAATATGTGTGTCGTGTCCGACAAACATGAAAGCATAATACACGCAGTTTCTAAGGTGTATCCTACTGTTCCTCATTTGGCTTGTATATGGCATTTGTGGAAAAATGTGACAAAGCAATACACAACAAACAGTGAGGTGTTGAGTCCTATATTTTATTCACTGGCGAAGGCATACACCCAGGATGAGTTCGATAAATTGATGGAGAAGATTGGGAATGTTGATATTCGGGTAAAACGATACCTAGAAGATGCTGGAAGGGATAAATGGTCTAGGCTTTATTCACCTGTTAACAGAGGATGGACAATGACTTCGAATATAACCGAATGTATTAATGGAAAACTAGTTGCTGCAAGAGAGTTACATATTTTTGATTTCCTTGAAGAAGTGAGGAAGATGTTTGGTAGATGGAATTGCACAAATAGAAAAAATGGTACCTACACATTCACAACACTGATGAGGCGATATCAAGAGATGTTGTCGATCAACGAGTACAAATCAATACGAATGAGGGTATGTTTGTTTTGCAACACAAAATTTTAATCTATATTTTACTATATCTAATCTATATTTATCTATATTCCCAATATGGTAAAACTGCTCAGGTTAATGCTTGTTTATTGTTTAAATGGTTCTCAGGTTGAAGCGTCAACTGAATATGTTTACACAGTGAATGATGGACCGAGGCGTTTCATAATCGATTTGAAGAAGAAAACTTGCAGCTGTAGGATGTTCCAACTGGACGAGATACCGTGTTCTCATGCATGGGCAGTATTGAAAAATAAAAATTTGACTGCTGATGCATATTGTTCGGAATTATTCAAGCCAGAAACAGTTGTGAACACATATGATGTGCCGGTTGATCCTCTTCCCGATGAGACCAAGTGGAATGTTCCTAAAAGCATATCAGATGAAGTTGTTATGCCACCAATCTATAAGAGACCCCCTGGGAGGCCAAAAAAGAAGAGGGATAAGCCATTACAGGAGTTGATGATTGATAAACGCAGGAATGCTTGCGGTAAATGTGGACGTCTTGGTCATAACAGGCGTTCGTGTGATAATCCGCCGCTCAATAAGAAGAATAAATAAGTCCATTTTGATTTTATTTGTTAAGACAATTCTACTTTAAATTTTGTTAAAAATAAAAAATGAATTCATCTTGAATTCATATTATTCTAGTATGGTTGTATTTCACATGGTTGAACATCCGATGTTTTTCGATGTTATGTTATATTGGTGGTTTAATAAGATTTGAAAAGTCTACTCTATATAAACTGATTTGACCTTTTGTTTTGGATTTATGTTTTAATAGTTGTATTTCGTATATATTTTGGCTATATTTTAGTTGCATTTTGACTGATCTGTTAGATACTACTTATTTTGGTTTATTGTTAACTATATTTCATATATATTTTACATATATTTGGAGTGTATTTAGATGAAATTTTAACTTTTGTAACACACTGTACATTAAAAGTGGACTTATGGAATATATCTAAGTTATATTTTTTGTATATTTTGACTGTATTTAAATGGTTAAATATACTACTTTGTTTAAGGAATACATTTTACAGAAAATGAAAATGGAATTTATACATTGAAAAAATAACATACTTGAAAGAAACAACCATATAAAAACCATAAGGTGGTGTTCAACATTAATCATCCTAAAAAACATTACTGCACATGAAACGATATGTCCAAAATGAAAAAACAGCAACAAAAGTCGCAACCAACTATGCTATTGTTCAACATGAAAATCAAAAACACAAAAGACTTGGTGGCCTAATCAAGATCCTCTTTATCAACTGCATCGTAATCAACTGCCGGTCTAATTGGTCTTGGAGGCTGCTCGTTATCACTTGATGCATTGTTGTTTGACTTATCCCATGCATAGTCGCATAAAAGGGCACCGTATCTCATACGGAGTAACTTTGCATCGAATTCGGTTGGGATGACTTCACTTGAGCTCAAGTATTCAGCAAAGGCTGCCACATACACACCACAATCCCTGAAAAAATGATCAAAAAATTTACTGATCAAAACCCAAGAAAAAATAGATGTATTTATTGTGTTTTTTGTTGGAAGAAATTCTTACATGCTAGCGGGAGCTTGTTGCGGGAGATTGTCTACATTCACAATGTCAAAGTTGTCGGTCTGTTCTCTGTTTCTGTAAGAAGGATGTGTGGCAAAATCTATATCCGCCTTCTTCTCATAGAAATTAGTCATTTGTAGACTGTGTGTCACAAGAGTAGCCAACATTTTCATTCCGGCTCTAACGACGATCATCATGCCTGCGTATGCTCGGTATGAGTTGTATACGTAGATGCACCTGTTTGTAAAAAGAAAAAATACGATAACAACAAACATATAAATTTTGTAGAAAAATGAATGATTTTTTCAAAGGATGAGAGCACACCTGTCAGTGAATGATATCACAACCAAAATCCAGTGATTTTCCTCTTTTACATTGACAGGAATTAGTACGTTGTCAACAGTATACCATGGTACATTAGCCAACAGCCTGTGCCCGTTAATGTACTCACACAGTTCATCTTCCTTACTGGCGACATATGTGGATGAATCGGGGTTTTCCCAAGATGTGTAAATTTCAGCAACTAAAGTGTGAAAAATACAGCTGACAGTGGTAAATCTATAATTGTTGTTATTGTGATACTTCCCCTTCTTGCGTAGGTAGTAGAAAATAACATCAATATGCTGTAAAAACATCAATTCAGTGACTATAATCAATACTATCTTCAATAAAAATATTGTTGTATATATATATTAAATATAGTGAAATATATCTGTTAAATATAGCAAAAATACAATTCTGTACTTAATAAGTACTATACTCAACTAATAAATTAATGTCTCTATATTAAATATAGTGCAAATATAATGATGAAATATTTTTAAAATACAATCCAGTAATAATGTAAGTACAGAATTGTGATCTATATATATGTCAAATATAGTAAAAATATACTCTAGATACATCACACTGTAATTCTATTATAAAACATAAAAAACTTAGATAACAAGAAGAAAGACATCAAACCTCATCAGTCCAAATTTGCCCATCCATAGATAACAAGTAGAACCAGTTTTTGTCGGATACGGCTGTAACGCCTAAATGTAACCGAAGTTCGGCATCAGCAGGATCCAGTCCTTCCTTGTTCTTTCTGTAATGATTTTCCTTGGGTTTCCTGTATATCAACAATGGAAAGAACATACGTTAAGTTTATTAAGAATTGATTTCTGGAAAACTAAAAAAATAAGTTGTGAAAATAATTACTTTTTGTCATGCGATTTCAACAGATCCTTCTCAAGCCACTTTTGATATTCTTGAAGAAACGAAGTATCTAACGGGGCATTGATAGGGTGCTCAACAAATGGGTGTTTTTTCTGATAAATGCAAGGACTGATATTTTTGGCAGAAGAACCCGCTGAGCTGAAATTGGGATAGTAAGGGGACAAGTTGTATTTGCTTGGTTTCCTTTCTCGGGCAGCCCCTGGATGGACAATGATTTGTTTTTCAGGGTTTGAAAGCTGTGCAGTCTCATCACTTGAGCTTTGACCCGCATTTGGTTGTACAGGAACTTGTTGTCCAGTTTCATCACTTGAACTGTGGCCAACGATCGGTTGTACTCCAACTTGTTGTTCAGTTTCATTAGTTGAACTTTGTCCAGTTGTTGGTTGTACTCCAAGTTGGATTGGTATCTGAGAATCAGGAATCATCCACTGAGAGATCGTTACCGGGTTATCGTCCGGATTCTGAGGGGTCCTTAAACTTGACAAATCGGCTTGATCATCGCGTGGTACTGGAGGAGGACCGAGAGGAATAACAGATGCTAAAGGACAGTTGACTAGCAAGTCCGCTATCATTTCCTCTGATGCGGTAAATTCAGCATTAGCATTCTCCATATCACCAGATTGCTGAGATTCCTGAAATAAAAAACAAACAAAAAACGATTGGTGTTTGTCAATTATTGCTTATCAAAACGATATGTGATTGGCACTTAAAAGCCACATTTCAGTACTTACATCAAATTTTAAATGGATTGGTGTTATGGGCACTCCATCTGTTTGTGCATCACTTTTAACTCCCGTTTCTTTATCCACATCAACAACAGAAACCGGATCATTAATTGGCAACCCAACTGCCTCAACCTAAAACAATAAAAACATGGTTCAAATAAATTTACAGGCATCAGTAAAACAAATACACATATACACATATATAGCACTGCTATAAAAGTTAAAAGTTTCATCTAAATATAGTCAAAATATATGAAAAATATATCTGAAATATAGTCAACAAAAACCAGAATAAGTAATATTGAACATAATAATCAAAATACAATTAAAATATAGCCAAAATATATATGAAAAACAACTATTAAAATATCAATCCAAAACAAATATAGCACTACTATTATATATAAACACAATCATAACAAATATAGCACAAATAGATACAGCAAATGGGACACACTAAAAAATGACTAGGTGAAAATATGTATGTAAATACACTATAGGTAATACTAAACACAAATAATTGCAAGATTTTTACTTTGAAAATATACTGCAAATATAGCAAAGTGAAAGAAAAAATGAGTACCACTGGATGACTCCTCTGCGTGGAAGTTGCACCACCACCTTGATTCTCTTCGGTTGAAACCTTTCTTCCGCACCGCCACTTTGATTGCCTCGAAAAATCCCACCATCAGTATGTAAGTCAGCTTGCAACATTGTGTCTCCGACCTTTAAAATTTTTCAAAAAAATAATATAAAGTCTTCTAATACATATATCAAAATAACTTAATAAGTTAATAATTTCCATTTTTACCATGTTGTCTTCGACTACGTCGTTGACAGTTGGTGTCCCTTTATCAGAACGATGACGTTGGCTTTTCTCATGTGAGTGTTGTATGCCAACATCATGTTGATGTGACGGGGCTTTACTATCAGCGAGCTTCAAAAAAAAAATCTTATTAATAAAAAAGGAAACCGGCTTGTTAATGCCTATAATGTATTTATTGAACATAACTTTTAGTTTTGATTTTTACCTTATCTGGTGTTTGATTGCCCTTTATTGCATCTAACAACTTTTTGAAGTTGTTATCCATGTAGTCAAACACCTACAGTTTTGAAACACAAAAATAGAATTAGAATTGTTAATTACTTGACACAAGCAATATGAAGTATCAAAAACATATTGAAAACAAAACGCCTACTTCTTTCTTGAAAATCTGAATCTCTTCCCTTATCAGTTTAAACTCATTTGTTCCGGGTCCTGTAGGTGCATCTGGTTTCCTTGTCCCTTTTATCCGAGATTCCTTCCGTGATGGTTGTTTCCTAGAAGGAGAAACAGAAACGGGAAACTGTGTCCATTTCTTGCATCGCGGGGAATCAGAATTGGCACTCCTTTGTTGCTGTTTGCCACTGGACAGATGCGGTGGTGTGGTACTAAAATCATCGTAATCATCGTCTACCAAATCAGTACCATGTACACCATCAACTCCATGTTTGACGTCTGGTATATCATGTGCAACAGGAGGCAAATTAAGAGTCTCCAACTCATCGGGTGTTGGCACAACTTCCTCAAATCTACAAGACTGTGAACAACAAAATATAGAAACTACATTACCATATATATCTACATTGGGAACATACTAAAATATGAGGAAAATATAGTCAAAATATATTGATCACAAATGCATTACTTAATAAATATAGTCAAAATATAATCAAAATATACTATGAAAAACAAACATATGAAAACAGTTAAATGGTAAAGGACACAAACAAATATAACTGTTCAGTTTGTTAAAAATCTGGTTTACCGGGTTTTTGTCGTCTCTGAACATGCCATCCATCAATCTCTTGAATTCTGGTTTTTCTTCCGTAGTCCGCCAGTTCAAAATTCTAGGAACTAAATTCCCCGTCTTAACTGCAATGGTGGACGGGACTTTTGAGCAACATTCATACAACCAGACTTGCATAGCAAGTGGCAACCCATGAATCCTATAATATCTCTTAAAACCAGCATATTTCTGCCCGATGCTTACAACCAACTCTCTAAACGACTCTTTACCCCAAGGATACTCATTATATCTCCCGTCCTCTACAACATCAAAATGGATCCTTGGTATGTTTGTTGAGTTTGGCTCACCACAATGTACCCACGTATTTATGAAATACAATATTGCCATCTTGACTGCGTCCTCCCCTTTATCATCCCAAACTGTCTTGTTGAAACACTCAATAAGCTCGTGTCTTTTAACTGGCAGTTGGTTCTCATTATTTCTACCAAAATATTCAACCATAAGCCTATTCGGTTGTGAGTTATCATAAACAAAATCGTTTTCATCAGAGACACAATCTAACCCAGTGATCGGTGCAAATTCTCTAAGGCCGAAACCTTTACCATTTATTTCAATCGTAAAGCACCTATATGTGCTGCCCCTAAGTTCTTTGACCATAAAGCACCGAAAAATATGTGCTTGTACATCCAATTGCTGCATTATGAGATATTTACCAAAACAAGTATTCTCGAACATATCCTTACGTGCGTCACGTTAGTTTGCCTCTAATATCTTGCATTACATTAACATTCGTGTATCTACACATAGATGGTGCCACGAAAGGGTGCTTGGTAACCAAAAATTTAGATACCGAAACAACATGCCAAAAAACACATATGATTGACAAAAAACGAGTGAACACAATCAGGTAAAAAAGGGATCAACCAAAAATATATACAAATATACAACAAAATAGTGATTGACAATGAAAAAATATAATGTAATTCAACAATAAATATATATGAATATACTGAAAATATAATGACATATATTGACTAAATATGTAAATTACAGATCTGTAATAACTATCAACAAAATATACACAAATATACTTAAAAATCTTAAAAATTACAGTTATGGTGAAGAACAATAAACAC
The DNA here is from genome assembly GCF_029784015.1 of Lycium ferocissimum. Classification (NCBI taxonomy): domain Eukaryota; kingdom Viridiplantae; phylum Streptophyta; class Magnoliopsida; order Solanales; family Solanaceae; genus Lycium; species Lycium ferocissimum. Next base: position 58,142,965 of record NC_081346.1, on the reverse strand, counting down.
GAATTAACTGAAGAAACATGTGAAAAAAATAACAATACAAAATATACTTAAAATGCACAAAAAATAGTCACAGATCTGTAATAACTGAACTAAAAGATACAAACGAACTAAATATACTGAAAATACAACATAAATATACCTCTCCATCATCATCCTCATCGACATTATGTTTGGTTTTAGCAATTTTTTTGCCCTTAACATTAGCAACATTGTTACCAACCTTTCTCTTCTTTTGTTTCTCCATTTGAGAAACCTTTTTCACTTTTTCTTGTTGTTTACTCTTCGAATCAACATAATCAGTAGAACGCCTAGGATCGTTAATTTTTTTTTTTGAACGATTCTCAGCATAAGAGCATGCAATGGCAGTTTCATGTTGAGAAATTCCCAAAGAAAAATTAGGAATTGAAAATTCGGGTTCTATACCTCTAGTCTTCATCGGAGTAGAAGCTTTCTTAGCCATTTCACTTGAATCTAAGAAAAAACAACCAAGAACAAACAGTGATAATTAATTATTTAGAGTTGCATTGCTGATTCAAACGAAAAAAACAAAAAAAAATCAAAAATATAGGTTAAATACACGGTGAAAACATAAAAATCAGTATAGAATCTTACCTTTTTTGGGAATTAGATTTGAATTATGAGTGAAATTAATGAGTAGTTAATTAGAGATAAACAAGGAAGTTGAACTATTGTAAACCTGATTTGAAATTGGAGGAAATTAAGGGATATTGGGCATAATGGCGTGTATTTAGGGGGATAGGAGAGAGGGAAATTTTTTTGGCTTAAATTTAGGGGTGTGGGAAGTTATCAGATGAGTGGTAAAAAAGTGGTAGCTATAGGAAGTAAATATGTTATATTTTAGCTACTAAATATAATTATTGTAAAGTTTAGTTATGTTCCATAAATAGGTAATAATGTAAGTCATGCAAAGTAAATTTTACAATAATTATTACATAGCCAAAAATGAATTACAACATCATTGGGCCAAGCCCATTTATTAAAACTGACAGCAGTAGATAATCAGACGGCCCAAGTAAAAATAGACCTAAAATCTTAGTAATACTAAGTCCAGCATGGAAACCCGGATAACTGGCCCAAGCCCAAGCCATTTTCCTCTTAAAAATTTTCCCAAGTGTCAAAAGGGTGGTATACATGATATACCACTGGTATACTACCCCCATTTTCCTCAAATTTTTTCTAAGTGTCAAAAGTTGTGATATACACTCGATATACATCAAGAATACATTCAATGGAGAGCAAAACCTTATTGGCATACCCTCCAAATATGCTTGATATACATCCCACTTAATCATTTCAATTCCTAGAAATCAAAACTAGAATAGGACCCCCAGAAATTTCATTTTTTAACCCAAATTTTGGACTTCTAATGGGTTTTAAAAGCATAAGGGGGTCTCTGAAGATTAAAAGACTAATTAGTGGTCCACAACACTCAAAGAAGCTACTATATTTCATTTGGATTCAATCTAAGTTCTCAACACTGATCCCAGGATGCAAACAGAGGTCTAGAGAGGTGTCAAGTTATAAACCAAGTAGGGTAAAGTATTAGGAAGTTGCAAGTAACACAGAAGCCACAACAGTAGGAACATAGAAACCATAGAGGATTTATGGTGATAGGAGAGGCAAACAACAACAATGCAGAGAAAGGATAAAGGAAGATCATGTCACACTAAGTCAAAGAAACAAACAAGAAAATGCATAGATCCTACACTGGTTCCCAGAAATGAAGCCAGGCAATGCACACAAAATCTAGGCCACTTGAACTCTTTTTGGGTCAAAATAGACTACAAATTTCACAATTTTCATGTTTTAACTAATTCCCCCCCTAGACAGTCTCAAATTCATTAGGCAGGTTTAGGAAAGATCATTTTTAACTTCCTATGCCTAACAAAGTTCAAAAATGACAAGACAAGGCAAACAGGCAAACAAACAAGTGACTAGGCCATTCTTAATCAAAGTATGCAATGTCAAATGGTTTGCAGGAATCCATCTTCTAGATCATTCTTAAGTTAACTAATGGAAAATATCATTTTTTAGTTTCATTCATGCCAAAATAAAGGGTCATAGAATCAAGTAGCAAGTCTAAAGTGGCTTCTCCTAAACCAATGTTAACTTTAAGCAGGTTTGGGCCATATCATAGATTTGTACTATTTTTTCAGCCTCTCAATTTCTAGTTTTAATTCTTTCTTAAGTTGCAAAAGTCACAAATAATCACTTAAGACCACTTTGACACATGTCTAGTCTTATAGGAAACATTGCAGAGCCTTAACATGATAGTTTTAACTTAGTTTCAATTCCAGAATTTAAACAGAAAGGTCCAAATACCAATGCGGGGATCAGCGATTCGTTATTGAACACACGAGTAACCAAGACAGGAATCAACAACAAAGTTTTGAGCCATTTTAAACTAGTTGTAACCTTAAGCAAGTTCAAACACTAGGTAAACAGGTTTGCAAGTTCAGCAAGCATTCGAAGTTTTAGTCAAGGTTTATGATGATCAACTCCTAACCATTTCAAGTCTCTAAAATCACCCTAGCACATAACAAGTATAATAAGCTATCAACAGGTCTCGGGACTATATTACCGGTTCTATTTCCCCGAATTTACACAAAAAGAACCACATATACAAGTGAAAGTCGTGAAGATTCACCATAGGTGCATAGTGTTGTCCTAGGTCTTTGAAAATATCAGACATAGTTCAAGAAAATAGGGGGGGAGGGGGATAAGAACACATGTGAGGCAACCTCAGATTTCACAAGAGAATAACAAGAGGGAGGTATGTTTCAAAAGCAAGTGTCACACTTAGTCCTTTAAAATAACTTTAGTCCTAGTTTAGAGTCCCTATACTTAGTCTATTAGGTGATAATGTTAGGCAAAGAGAACCAAGCAAACTGTGAGCAATACAACTATCAAATGCAAATCACAAGAAAGTCAAGAAAACAAACTTCTCGCACCTCTTATTCCTTATTCCTCTTAACAAGTTCCAGGAAGAGCCGGATCAACAATCATACAATGTTCAGACTTCTAGATTCTCTAAAAAAAAAAAAAAAAAAAAAAAAAAACTAACAAGACAAGTCACAGGTCTTTGGGCCCTTATTTTAAACAAGTATCCAACTTATCAGTCTCATAATCCAACTAGGCAAGTTCAAAGAAGTCATTTTTAGATTTCAAATAACTAGTAGGATTCAAAAGGGCAATTCACTGTACAAGTCAAATAAATAGTAGCCACAAGACAATAAATTTCTTTTCTAAATCTTTTAAAGTCACAGAGCTAAGAACAAAGGGGTCAAAATACACTTTAGAGATTCTCAGAACTAGCAAAGTTCTCATATCAACACCCATAGTCCAAACAAAACAGCTTTTAGGAAAAATCTTCAACATACCAGTTTTAAAAGAGTTTGAAAATCATTTTTTCAAGTTCATATGACAAATATTGAAAACAACAACCTCAGATTATGAAGATGGGTTCAACATGAACATGACAAGTAGAGGTTTAGATCAATTCAAAAGAGACAAGGCTACACAGAATCACAACAGGATATAATTCCAAGTTTTAAATCATTTGTTTCAAGCTTACTCAACCTTTAAAGAATACTTCAAGATCAAGATACATCAAATTCCCAACCTTGGAAAGAATACTTCAAGATCAAGATACATCAAATTCCCAACCTTGGTCTTAAAACCAACAAAAGATTCATAGAAATACTCAAAAGAGACCCAAGGAAAGTCATTTTTTAGCTAGTTGCTTCCTAAAGATTCTTAAATCTTTTCAAAAGAAAGAAACATCCCATGCCATTTTCAAACATAATTTCAATTATCTATAGCAAACAAAAAGAGAATCAATCCATTTTGGTTCCAACAGTTTTCCAACCAGGGTGGTTATCCTTCACATACCAAGAACTTTGAACAAAAGCTAAAAAGACCAATGAAGCAGCAGCAAAATCTAGAAAAACAACACTCCAAAACCTTCAACACAACACAGAACATCTCAAGAGTCATATGTCATATTCATATTTTAAATTTCAATATAACAGTAATCACAAACTAAAACAAGCCCTTCTTCACAACTTTTGCCCATTTAAACATCAATTTCTTTTAGTCAACACTAGGAGCCCGTTTGGATTGGCTTATAAATTAGGGAAAAGACATGTTTTAACTCCACGAACTTGCACGAAAACTCACTTTATAAACTTAACTTATTTATTTACCCCCTTTAACAACTTACGTTTCAATTGTTTTCCACCCAAATGCTGACGTGGCAAAAAAAAATTAAAAAAATAATAATTAAGAGAGTGAAAAACAAAAAAAAGTGAGCCGCTCATATATATATATATATTATTATAAATTAAAAAATAAAATAAACATTATACAATTAAAAAATAAAATAAAAATAAAAATAAAAACCATCACCATCTTCTTCACAATCCCCCTCCCATTCCACCACTCCACCCAACATCTTCTTCCCACTCCATAGCCTCCCCCCACCACGGCCGCCCCCGTTATCCTCCACAGCCCCGCCCCCGCCACAGCCCCCAACCCTTTTTCTCTTTTTTTCTAAACCCCCCCCCCCCGGTCTCTTCCCCACACTGTCATCCACCACCACCACCACCACCACGAAATTTTTTTCTTTAGTGAAGAGCATCCGTGCAATTTCTTTAGTGAAGTTGTTATTCCAAGCTTACTTAGAAGTACATAAAAGATAATAATTCATTGAATGGAAATTATAAAAAATTTCATGAACGTTTTTGACTTTAGAATTAAGCACATCATTAGCTAATTCCAACGAAGAGGAATATTAGCTTCTGAACCTTCCGATTATGTTTTAGTTATCTTTTAGGCTTGTGAGTAGAATATGTTTCACCATTTTTTGGTTTCTTGATTTTGATTTTGATTTTGATTTTGATTTTGATTTTCTTTCAAAAATAAAGTTACGGAAGAAATGGGTTTGCTAATAATGGTGGTGGAAGAAATGGGTTTGCTAGAAATGGTGATGGTTGTGGATGTGGGTATTTTGATTTTCTTTCAAAAATAAAGTTATGGTAGAAATGGGTTTACTAATAATGGTGGTGGAAGAAATGGTTTTGCTAGAAATAATGGTGGTTGTGGATGTGGGTTAAAGATGGTGGTGGTGATTTTTTTTCTTTTAAAATGAAATTTGGTGGGAGATGATGGTGGTGGTGGGTGTGGATGTGGGTTAAAGATGATGGTGATGATTTTTTTTTTTTTTTTTAAGGGCAACAATTTTTGCGGCGGCGACGTCGGCGGCGGCGGTGAACGGCATGGTGGTTGATAAAAGTTGGGTGAGGATGAGGAGAAAGAAGAGAAGAAAGAGAAAGAAAAAATAATAAAAGAAAAACAAAAATGATGTGTTGGTAATTTTGACATGGCAATGATGTGGCAACGACGTGGCAATGATGTGGCATTGACGTGGCGATGACGTGGCGCGAGTGTAATACACACTCATGGTATTATTTTTTTGGGGTGAAAAACAATTGAAACGTAAGTTGTTAAGGGGTATAAATAGAAGTTAAGTTTAGTTGCTAAAGTGAGTTTTTCGTGCCAAGTTCAAAACATGTCTTTTCTATAAATTACTTATAAATTTGTTTTCCTTTTTCTTTTGGCCACAACCCAAAAAATTAAGGGTCCGTTTGCCCATTTAAATATAAGCCAAAAAAAAAAAAAAGCCCAACTTATTTTTTTTTTTAGCTTATAAGCTGCTTTTTTTAAGCCCATCCAAACAGGCTCTAGAAACTACCAATAATAACAACATTATAACATGGACAACTTACTTAATAGCTCATAAACAAGTTGTAACCTATGGAACAAGATAATGTGACATAGGACACACCATTCCCCATATTCTTTAATCATTTTAAGTAACAACATCATCTAACCAACACTAGAATCCCTTGAACCCCCAAAATATCAACACCATCACATCATAATCAACTTTAATATTATGAAAACAGTGATCAAAACAAACTCAAACAATCATCAATGCATACTAATACATGTAAGTAAACTAGAATAGGATATAAATAGGATAGAATAGAGATATTACCTTTTTAGGGGGCAACCTAAATATCAAAATGTGGGATTAGGTCAACAAATCAAATACCAACACTCAAATCCTCAAAACAACCATTTGTTCTTGATTTTGTAGTTTAGTATTATATTTTTTGAAGTAGTAATAATAGTATATTAATGATAGTATTTGTATATCATATAGTATATAATAGCAAAATTTGGAAAATCTGTAATTTCCCAAACCCTTGCTATTTTTAAGAAAATTTTCGGACCCCTCATATGTCACAAACATCTTCCATTTATAGCAATGAAAATCTTAACCCTAGGGACAAAACTGACCAAAACAAAATTCAGATTTCCCCCAATTTCAACAAACCCTATCTGATTATTTCAAAATCAAGTAAAGACAAAAGGAATTTTATCCAAATCGTAAAAATTGAAAAAAATCACATGTGATAGTACACTAGAGGAACAAAAACAAACCCAAATCAGTGCACCAAAATCACAGAAATCCTAAATCGTGCGCCTAATTGCACAAACAAACAAATTGTACCCAAGAATAATATCAAAAAGGACGGTTGTAAATCAATCCCAACCTCATACGTCGTGCAAACCAGTACAAAGTACGAATCTATGGCCAGGTGTTGAGTAAATCACCACAAAGACCATCTCTCTCGTGTGGTGTGGTGGCACCAGATGGCTAGGAGCTCAAGGCTCCGCCCAGGGCATCCCACACCACGAGAGACGGTGGGGAAATACCCAACAATCAGCCAAAAATGGTGGAGGAACGGTGGTGGAGCGGTGGCTAGTGGTGGGAACCCTAGCGCCGCCATCAGATCCTCTCAAGAAGAGAAAAGGGAAACGTTTTAGGGCAAAACAAAAATGACGGGTAAAACGAGAAAATAAATTTTGGTGGGGGGGGGGGGTAAGTATATTATTTACTCCCCCCCCTTTTAAAATATAACACATATTTTTAAAAATATAGTATATAGTTTAAATTAATTAACTTAAAACGCCCTCGTAAAATAATATTTTGACAAAATAAAAATTATAATACGTCGTTTTAAAATACGAGCTTCAAAATGAGATCAATATTGATATACTTTTGAGCAATATTTAAAAAATGATAAACAAATGCGGTAAAAATGAGTGATAATTTATAAAATGAGCGGTAATTTATACGCCATCTTAATTAACAATTTTCCCGAATTAGACGGAGCGAGATATGTATTTTCTTTTCAAATCATGTTTGTGAAAGTAAATAAATCGTAATTTCTTGCAATTATCAATTTTTTACAAAATAATAATTAAACGTCAATTTTTACAATTTTCTCGGGATTTTGAAATTTTAATTTTCTGAGGGTGCATCCTTGCTCCGCCTTTGACTCGGGAATTTTAAAAATTAAAACATGCGTCTTATGCAGTGAAAATTAGGTGTCAACGGGGTTCTTTCTCTAAAATAGACATGCCAACTTGTGAACATTAGCTTGTTTGAAAGATTACATATAAACCATATGGGAAGGCTAAGATAACTGACTTCTTATTGCAATTAATCCATTCAGATGTCTGTAATTCAATAAATGAAGGCTAGGTCTGTTGTGTTTCTTTTTATTACATTTGTCGATGATTTCACGCATTTTGATTATATTTATTTGATTTCTAAAAATCTGAAGCACTTGAATGCTTTAGAAGATATATGAATGAAGTTGAGAATCAATTAGAAGGCGTGAATATCGATCAAGAAAATTTGATGAATTATGTAATGAAAAGGACATTGCCAGACAGTTAATTATTCCTTACACACCTCAACAAAATGGTGTAGCAGAAAGAAGGAATAGAATGCTATTGGACATGACAAGGTTCATGATGGCTCAAACAAATTTACCTATCTCCTTTTGGAGAGATGCGTTATTGACTGAAGCCTACATATTGAATAAAGTGCATTCTAAATCAGTTATTTCCACTCTTGCTAAGGAAAAAAGGCAAAGAGATGTATCTTTATAAGATACTTTGTATCTGAACACTCCAAAGGGTATGTGTTCAATGGTAATTAAAGGATGCAAGTGGTACTGAAATTGAATCACGAGACGTCATATTCCTGGAAAATGATTTTTCAAAGAAGGGCAAAATAAAGGAATGAGAGCCTCTTTATGAAATGTTGAATTCAGATAGTTAGCTAATGTCTTCTGACACTTTTGATAATCAAATTGATCAAGATCTTATGCTTGATCCGAGTGGGAGTGAGAGTTCTCAATCCCAAAATCTTTTTGATTAATCTGAATTTCAGCTATGTAAGAGTACCAGAAAAGGTATACCTAAAAATTCTTATGGGATTGAAGATTATGTTTTCTTATTATCTCCCACAGGATTGGATGAGCTTAATTCTCTGACTGAGACTTTAGCGAGCCCTGCAAAAGATAAGTGGATGAAAGCAATAAAAGAAGTATTAAAATCCATGAGAACCAACAAAGTTTGGGATCTGGTTGGCCTTCCTCCCCGCTTAGAGCTATTGGGAACAAATGGGTTCTCAAAGTTAAACACAAAGCGGACGAGTCAATAGAAAGATGCAAAGGCACGATTGGTGGCAAAAAGTTTTACTCAAGAAGCTCGAATAAATTATTAGCAAACATTTTCACCAATTTTGAAGTTTACCTCAATTCGTTTACTTTTGTCTATTGTTGCACGTTTAGATCTTGAATTACACCAAATGGACATGAAGACAGTTTTTTCTCAATGGAGAACTAAACGAGGAAACCAACTTGTAGGTTTCATTGTTAAAGGCCAAGAACATATCGTCTGTAAATTGAAAAGATCTATTTATGGCCAGAAGCAGTCTCCAAGGCAATGGTATTTGAATTTCACAATGAGGTGATCTCATATGATTTTATCATGATCAATGAAGACCGTTGCATCTATATGAAAAAGTCCAATGGAATGTTTGTAATTCTTTCCTTTTACGTGGATGATATATTATTAGCCAGAAATAATTTGGAGGTTTGGCTTTCAAAGTCATTTGACATGAAAGACATGGGAGAAGCATACTATATATTGGGTGTTAAGATCCAAAGAGATTTTTCTAAGAAATTTTTCGGTCTGTCTCAAGAAACATACATAAAGAAAAAATTTGGAACACTTTCGAATGAATAGTTGCAAACCCATGGATACTCTTGAGCCTTGATATGTGTCCGGAGACGTAAAAAGAAAAAGAAGACATGTCTCGAGTTCCATATTCTAGTGCTGTCGGGAGCTTGATGTTCGCTATGATGTGAACTCGTCCAGACATTTGTTATGCCATAGGCTTGGTTAACAGGTACCAGTCCAATCCTGGAAGAGATCATTGGAAAGTTGTGAAGAGGATCTTTCGATACCTGAAAGGAACGGTTAATTATTACTATTGAGAGGTTATATAGATGCTGATTAGGGTGGTAACCGGAACGATAGAAAATCGACATCCGGTTATGCGTTCTTACTTAATGGTGGTACTACTTCACAAAAAGTAAGAAATAAGCTTCCATGGTGCTTTTGTCCATGAAAGCTAAATTCGTGGTTTGTGCATCTGTAGTACAAGAAGTTGTTTGGTTAAGGATTCTTTGAGCATTTTCATATTGCAAAGAATTTTCAAGGTTCCATGATGTTATATAGTGACAGTCAAGAGGCTATTACACATACAGAGGATCCTAAGTATCATAAACCAAACAAATTGATTTCAAGTACATATAACTTCACGAGACATCATGGCAAGTGGAGAAATAACATTGCAATATATTCCTACACAAAGATGATAGTTGATCCTCTTACAAAATCAATAACTAGAGACATATTTGAGAAACATGTTGTGGCTCTAGGTTTGTGAAGGATATGTTGAAATTTATGTGTTGTAAAATATACTCATCAATGAATTATAAGTGTGTTGAACAAGTCGCGAGATCGGCTCTCTCACACGAGCGATCGCCTCTGACGTAGAGGAATGTGCAGAGAAGAGACCTGTTGAAACCTTGATTAGTGCAAGGTCATATATATCTTTCGATAAAATGGTCGGTCTTGACTAGAGCTCAGACTAATGGATTACAACATCCTTATGACTTGTTTTGTAAGCCAGATGCAAGTTTTTCAGAAAGTTGGATTTGAGGATTCTTTAAAAGAAGAACTCGGGTTAGACATCTGGAGGTGTCTAGACCAAGATCTGTACGGTGTTGAATGAGTAAAGTAATGAGACACACGTGCCAATATAAGGTGAGAACACCGTAGCACGTGTTTCATACCACGTGTGCTAAGCGATCAATGGGTTAATGGGAATGGATCCCTGCTTTTTCATTGTGTGAGACCCAGAAAGTAATATTGACTTTCCATTGGAATACCCTTTGACCTTTTACTGTTTCTTGGAGTACAAATCAGTGTTGCTACTTTAGCATGTCACTAATAGCTATGAGTGATTCGGCAATGCAGTACTTGTCTAGGAAAGTAGTTGATCTGGCATGGATAGTTTCGAGTAGGAAGGGAAGACAACTAAAATTAATAATTAAACTTGTATTCACAGGTCAACCATTACACTTACCATAAGGGTAACACGTGTAATTGTGGATAAAGTTATACATGAACTCGAGTTCACCTCTTTTTGAGGATGAGGGATCGGATAACTAGCTACTGGAGTAGCAAAATGATGTCTGGGGTATTGCGAGTAATAAGATCCTCATGTTTGGTAGTGAGTTCTTTCCACATGTGATTGATTTCCTACGTGGAGCTCTTGTACAACCTTGGTCGGCAAAGCTCTTGATGCTCGCAGGTCGCACGAACTACTTGCCAGTATGAATTACATGTGTTATTGACATAATACTGCATTCGGTCTAGCCCATAATGAGCGAAGTGGGAGATGTTAGATATTTAAACTGGGTCAGGGTCGCTCCATATGGGCTGACCCGACCCGTTTGAAAAGGATAAGGATAGAAGTTATGGAATAACTTCTCTTGAAGAGAAGTTACTGCAAAACGTGGTTAATTTAAGAGATGGGCAAATCAGTTTCCTGCTAATCTCTTGAACGCTCTTCTTAAGAAAATGAAAACCAACTCTCTGTTCTTCTTCTTCTTTCAAGAAGAAACCTTTGCTCATGTTGTGCTATATGTTAACACACATTCGAAAGGCATTTTTTTCGTGAAAACTAACCTCGTTTCCTAGTGAATCAAAGTTCGACTTGGTATAACTTTTTTCGGTGGTGAGTTCAACGATTCTTCCGCTGCGTTATAAAGGTACACAATTCGTTGTTCTCGCTCCACGATTTATTATTACAGTTTTAATTAAGAAATAAATAATAGATGTGCCTCTTATCTGATGTAAATGTGAGAGTTCTCAACTGAGTTGTTATCTGCGGCTAGTGCTTATTACCGGATTCCTCATAGATTAATATTTACAAGTACTATAAGTGAAAAAAAGAAGTGTATATATATATATATATATATATATATATATATATATATATATATATATATATATATATATGTATATATATATATATATGTTAGAATAACGAAAAATAAAAATACATCTGAAAACTTTAATTTATCGAAGTTTCAAGCAAACAATTGCAGATATAATCGTCTCTTCGCAATGCAGTATACAAAACCCAAATACAAAGAGAAAATCTCAAATAACAAGAAAAACAGTTACAGGAGGATATCAACGTATGTAACATGGAGAAAGCAGGGGTGGGAAGGATTAGCAAATGCACAATATTTTCACCAATTATCATTTGGCCTTTATTTTAAATGTATCTATTGAGGCATATATTAACCATGTTGTCCAAAGAAGTTGCCGCTATTTGTCTTGGCGTTGGAACTATATTTCTCAAGAGACATTGTGGATATTCGGATTAGACATATATAATTAATTGCAATTGTATATAGATCTGATAATTCATCCTTATTATCTTCATGTTCATGTTGATTAGCCTAAGGGGTTTTGGTGATATTTCTCAAACCTTCAAGATCCATTGCCACTTCCTTCATCGTAGGCCTATCTTCTCCATGCAAGTGAAGGAAACTTTTCACAAGTCCAGCCATCTTTTCTAGTTGGTCTAGACTTCCTTCCTTTATCAATTGGGGATCAAGAATTTGGAACAAACGATTCTTATTCATGGACAAAACAAAATACTCTGCCAAATTCTTGTCCTCTTCACTTGTATCCCTTGAAATAGGTTTCATATCGGTCAAAAATTATGCAAGAACTACTCCAAAACTATAAATATCACTTTTATCGGTCAATTGACTTGTGCTGAAATATTCAGGATTCAAAAAACCTAATTTTCCTTGAACCAATGTAGCAACATGTGTTTGATCAATAGAGATTAATCTTGAAGCTCTGAAATCTGCAACTTTAGCTGTGTAAACATCATCCAGTAATATGTTAGAAGACTTGACATCTCCGTGAATTATTGGCATCGATATAAATGAGTGAAGGTAAGCAAGAGCATTTGCTGTTTCAACAACAATTCTTAGCCTATGTTGCCAAGATAAACAAGTTGCTCCATTTTGGTTGTGGATATGCTCGTTAAGAGTTCCATGAGAAATGTATTCATAGACCAATAAAGGCACTTCTGCTTCCAAACAATACCCAAAGAGTCTCATCACATTTCGGTGATTGACTTGAGTGAGAATAAGCACCTCATTGATGAACTGTTCAATTTGACCCTCGTCCACAAACATAGATTTTTTTGTTTTTTGGAACTATGCGATTATCAGGTAGAATACTATTATATACAACCCCATTTCCACCATGACCAAGAATTCTATCACTGGCATAGTTGTTTGTAGCCTTCTTCAGCTCCTCAAGGGTAAAAATTTTGACCGCTCCTACATCACCCTTGTCGGAGGAAATTCGTTGTTTCAAGAGCAAACCGCCATTTTGCTGGAAGAATTTCTCCCGGAGTTTGATGAGTTTCTTTTCTTGATACTAAAATAGAGCCAAGTTATCCCAACCACTAGGGACATAAAGCCAACTCCCAGACCTGTGTTAATAAGAACAAATGAATTAGCAGTTTGGGGTTTTTATTTTGTTGCTGAACTACAATAAAGAGGTCAGAGGGATTTTTCTCACGCTACCTAGTAGTTAAAACTGAAAACTGCAATCCTTTCTAGTCATTTTCCAACTTGCCAAATATCATACTATAGCCTATATATGCAAGTATAGGAAAGTTATTTAAGAAATTTACCTACAGAAAACTTGATCCACGTGAGCTCAGCGTTTGGTGCAATACAACCACGACGATCCTTTTTGCCATCGCCAATGTGTCTTTTTGGACAAGAACATATGTACTCCTCAATGTATTTATGCAAATTTTTTCACATGAATTGGTAATGGGATTTGCACATTCATCAATATCTGGCATACAAAACAGAGAAAAATTAAGATAGTCTTGTATTAATCTCTGATGCTTCCTCTTTTTCATCGTTTTATTTATCCTTCACTAGCAGAAGCTGCGATTATACCTAGCAAGATGTGAAATGGTTGACTGAAAAGAAACACTACTATTTTTTTGTTAATGGAAACTAGGGGCATTTGAAAAAAATATTTACTCAGAAAACTAGAGCAGCATTCATATCACGCCAAAGGTCTATCAGTAAAACTTAGTCCTTTTGGATGTATCTTGAACTCTTCCGCATTTAAAACAAGAAACAAATTGATGTTAAATCATACTATTCTTTATCGTATATATCAATATTTGACGAAGTTGAAAAATCACACTCCCATGACAGTTGAGGTAAGGATTGACTTCATATCCCAATTTACAGCTACACCGATAGCCACCTAATCCAGTGACAGAATTAACACAATGGCTATTATCTCGGCAAGCATAATCTTGTGTTTCTTCGCTCAACACAACTGAGATTTCCTATGGCCCAATCCAGTACAATGGGAATACTAGCCATTGCCCTCTCTACAAAATTCGTATCTTTAAGATCAGGCGAACCCCGAAAAGGAAGCCGCTCTTCTCACCCATAAACTCATATACACATCGATTGGCACTTTGTAATAATGGATGCCTCCTCGATTCTTGGGAAAACTTCAAGATTTCCTTCCCTATAGAAACTCCAATTCCTTTTCAATATTCGTCTCACTCAAGTGAATTATTTCCTTCCTTTCTTGCACCTGTTTTTCCTTATAAAACCGCGAACTTGCATCCTAGAAAAAACATACTCAAACTCACCATGGCCACTGCGCCGCTCAGCAATTCACGTTCAGTTCCTTCTTTTCGATCCTCGGAAAGTCCTACCTCCCAGAGGTAAGGGAAAACCCCCGAGACTTCTGCTACCAGAGAGATTGATTTGAGATCTCTTGCTACAGAAATCTTACCCATCGACTGTGCGTACCTCGGGGATTTTTGAATTGACATCCGTAATGAGTCTATAGCCGGGATTCTGGCCACGAACGAGTACCTCCCCTAAGTATATGCAGACTGCTGTTGGGGACCGGAGATTGTGGCCCTCCCAATTGGTACGGTAGGCAGGATGACGTATCATGTTGAGGGATACTCCATGGTCCATACTTATCCCTTCGCCATCGGGTTCTCGCTATCAGTCCCCCGTTTGATCGAGACCTTCTGTCGCATATATCAAGTCTGCCTAAGACTACTCGTTCCTCAACTGTGGAGGACAGTCTATTGCATACAAAATCTTTCTGACCGTGCTGGGCTTGACTTCACTGTCGACCACCTGGTGCAACTGTACTCTCCGTGTTTTTTCCGAGGCGGGATGATCTGCTTGTTTCCCCAGGGCTCTCGCGAGCTAATCTCTAGCACCAAGGATGATTTTGACCAGGGCTGGTGTGACCGATTCATTATGATACAAATAGATCTTCTCCACCGTGCTTGCCCAGAGCCATTCTCGGAGACTTGGAACCATACTCGTAAGTCTAAATTCGCACCCTTCTTTTTTCCTTTTCCTGCTTACACTTTGAAAGCACCGCCGTATAACTCGCTTTACTTTGCAGCTACTCCAGTAGAGCCCGACTTCGTGCAAGGAATGTTTGAATGGGTGATAGACCTCATACGTGCTACTTTAGGATTAGTTAGGACTTGGAAAAGCCTCATCGTCGAGTGATGGAAGGGAAAAAATCATGGTAAATCATATAACCTTATGCTAGAAATCCCCCGGATAATTCCCTTAAGCGTAACCGCTCTGTCCAATATCATGATCGCCACCACCTGTAGATCGGGAGATCGGAAATGCAGAGACTGCAACCCCTTGCACTCTGCCGGGACTTCAGCCGAAGGAATAGGTTCGCATATGAGATCTCGGCACCACATGCTTGAGGCATAGAGGGAGGTTCAGGATAACCGTGGTGTGGTGAATGTTGAAGATGAGAATAAGAACCCTTCTACCCTCGGAGGGGTAGAGCCATTAAGATTCGACGAGGGACGGGCTGGCCCCAACTCTCTACTGATGCACCCAGGCACCTTCGAACCTAGGGCAAGCAATGCTCAATCTGGGCCCCTTGGACAGAACTTGATGCCTCTGCTGACCAGATCCTTATAAGCCATGCCAACGCCTCCTCTGCGGTAGCCGAAGCAGAGAAAACATCGACGGAGGATTTGATAGCCGAAGAAAATCGCCAACTGCGCTGTGAGGTAGAGACGTTCCGAGTGAGGTGCTATGAATCGAAGTCACTGAAGCACTCCCTGTGGCTAAGCTACGATGAAGTAAAGCAGAAACTGGACAAGCGAGAGAGGGCGCTCCGGCTTAAGGACTCTGATCATCAAAACCTTCAGGTAAGGAACCACCGCTTGAAGAATAATCTAAAGACTGCTCGGGAACAATTGAAGTGTTCAAAAGCCTCTTGAGCTCAGCTCCGAACACGGCTGGCGAGGCTTCAACAGAGTCAAATTACTGAAGAGCATAAGGCCATTTTGGTTCGTGACCTTGCCATTTTGAAATCTCATTGGGACGCCTTCCAAGGAGCTCTAGACAATAAGTTGGACCTCTCCAAAGCCCTGTTAGATGCTGCTGTGGATTTTGTGGCTATCGAATATGCAATGGAGAACTTTCAATCATTCGAGGATAGCAGATCTGACAGCGAGGACCTGGGGATCCTTTCTCATGACGGAGGTGATCCATCCTCCACTTAACTTTAAGCTTTAAAAATCTCTCGGGCCTACGTGCCCTTGTTTTGCTTTCGTGTTTTGAACAAATTTCCTTAAGCCTCTGTTGTGGAATGTGCCCGCGAAGTTGAGCCTATAGGCCTTGTTCATGGGTGTTTATCTCTTTTCACCCTGCCCCGGGCCTTGAAAGCCCGAAAAGACTTTATTTAATGCAATGACCTTATGCTTTTAATGACTAGCTTCTTATTTTGCTTGTGCATTCTTTATCACTCCGAATAAGATTCATAAAATCCCGTTTCGAAGGGTAAGATGACTGGCCTTATGATTTTGAGGTCCCGGAGCTTTTGTTTTAGTCTCGGCACCTCGAATTATTAGTAGTTTGTCTCTTCACTTATTACCAAGCTACCCATTACCTGTAAGGCTTACAATCATTGTTTTCTTCGGTTGTCGTTCGGTTGCTATTAAAATTTCATTCGGTTCTTTTTAATAAGTTATTTTTCGAAAAGGACGTCTCCAATTCATTTTGGCACGAGTTTTCGGTATGCTTAAAATTGCATCCGTTTAATGTATTCACTTTCTGTGGCAAAGATTTTCAAAAGAAGGGAAAATTTTATTAATTCCTCCAACTTTCTAACATAAGTACAGCTGCCATCTAATGTGCTCAGTCCGGTTACACATCGTTACATTCTTTGCCTAGGCAGTCCCCGGTGAAGGGTGCAGACTCAAACGTTTGACTCTTGAGCCAAGTCTAAATCTTATAGCTCCATACCAGTACATATATAGCCCCCCTAGTGATTGGGAGTAAAGGATGAAGTTCCAAGAACTTGAGAATGCCTTCCGGGAAAACGTTTGAACAACCAAACTGCGCTGCCTCATTAAAAATCTTGCCGAAAAACCCAATTGGGACAAAAATCGGACGAAGGAAAAAAGAGTGCAACACTGCCGGTAGCTGTTTCTCCGGTTAAACATAATACCCTTTAAGGAAGCTAACGTTCCAATCTCTTGGGAGCTTGTTTCCGTTTCCATCTTCGAGCTGGTACGAACCCTTACCTGTAATGCCGGTTACCTTGTAGGGACCCTCCTAATTTGGCATGAGCTTTCTAGCATTGACATCTCAAGTATTTTGTGTCACCTTCCGAAGTACCAATTCAATGAGCTTAAAATGCCAGAGGTTAGCATGACGGTTGTAATAACGTTCCATTTGCTACTTTTGGGCGATCATCCGAACATACGCCAGATCCCCGTGTTCTTCTAGGAAATCTAATACCAACATTGCTTCCTAATTGGGTTGCTCTTGTGCCCGATCATGCCTTGGACTAGGGGTACCGACTTCCACCAGAATCAATGCCTCCGCCCCATATACTAGGGAGAAAGGAATTTCTCCGGTGCTTGATTTTGCCATTGTTCTATAAGTCCAAGCCCCCGGCATTGGACGTGCCTCTTCAAATTCTTGATGATCGTTTTGTTTGTTGATTTAGGCTAACCATTCGACTGATACGGAGAAGAAGTTATACGCTTGATGTTCAAATCCTCCGGAACTTAGTGACCTCCGCCCCATATGCTTTTGGGAAAGTCAATCACCTCCTCTCTCGGTGCTTGATTTTGCCATTGTTCTATAAGTCCAAAGCACCTCACGCAACTCTTCGGTGAGCTTGACATATCGGACACTTAAGAACCCCTTTGCATCCTCCTCCATAACTTTTTCTTAGTGAGTGATTTCGCGCTAGAGTGGTTGCCGTAAATGCCATTATGGACTTCTCGCATTATGTAGTCAGATTCGTCAGGCCCTATACACCTCTCCATTAGATTGAAGAAACATCTCTGGTGAAGCAAACCGTCCACGATGCAATATCGAGCTGCCTTACCTTACAAAGCCCACGATACCTTTGGATCCTCTGGCAACTTTTTGTGATTGAGATAGTCCAAAAATTCATTCTGCCAATCCCAAACTAGGCTTGTAGAGTTGATCTCATAACAAGCCTATTTGGTCCAATGCCGAATGTAGAAATTGGACCACTGATTCGGAACTCAAGTTCGATGCCTCCATTGAAGAGCCCAAATTGGCAAGTGCGTCAACTTCTATATTCTCTTCTCTAGGCACGTGCACCACAGTCTACTATTAGAACCGGACAAGAAATTTTAGCACCTTCTCAAGGTACCGTAGCATGCGCTCCTCTTTGGCCTCAAACACCCTGTGCACTTGATTTACTACCAAAAGGGAGTCACACTTTACCTCAATGACTTCTGCACCTAGTCCTCGGGCTAGCTCGAGACCTACAATCAAGGCTTCGTACTCTGCTTCATTGTTAGTTAGAGGCACGTTACTAATTGCTTGCCTCAAAATTTCTCCTGTTAGGGTGTGGATGACCACACCCAGCCCCGTTCCTTTTACGTTGGATGCCCCATCGATATAGAGCATCCATACTCGAGGTGCAGCCTCCGGTACCAAGGAAGCCTCCTTCTTGGCTTGGGGAGTTACAATCGGGCTGAAATAATCCACAAAGTCCGCGAGGACTTGTGATTTGATCGCAATACGAGGCTTACATTCAATGTCAAATTCACTTAACTCAACCGCCCACTTTGCCAACTGCCCTGATAATTTGAGTTTGTGAAGCACATTCTGTAAAGAGAACATGGTCACAACGACAATTGGATGACATTGGAAATATGGTCGGAGCTTTCGCGAAGCCATTACTAGAGCAAAGGACAGTCTTTCTAAGAGAGGGTACTGTGTTTCGGCCCCAGACATAACTCGGCTTACATAATAAACAGAAAATTACGTACCTTGGTCTTCTCGCATCCGAACAATACTTACCGTTACTTCTTTGACGACCAAGTAAACCAACAACAGCTCCCCGTCATTTGACTTAGACATGAGCAGAGGGGAGGACAAGTATGCTTTGAGGTCTTGCAGCGCCTGCTGACATTCCGGTGTCCATTCAAAGTCGTTCTTGTTTCGAGCAAAGAGAAAAACTTGTGGTACTTCTCCGAAGACTTGGATACAAACCTGCTAAGCACGGTTATGCGGCCATTTAACCATTGCACCATTTTCACATCCTCTAGCATATTCGGAATGTCCTCGATAGCCTTTATCTTCTCTATATTTATTTCAATCCCCCTCTGAGAGACAAGGAAACCTAGGAACTTCCCAAATCCGACTCCGAATGCACATTTCTCTGGATTCAGCTTCATGTTGTACTGCCTCAAGACCTCAAACATCTCCTGCAAATGACTTATGCGGCCCCTTATACGAAGACTCTTGACAAAGATATCATTAATATATACTTCCATTGTTTTCCATATTTGTTGCTCAAACATTTTGTTTTCAAGTATCTAGTAAGTAGCTCCAACATTCTTCAAACCAAAGGGCATTACATTATAGCAGTAAGTACCGAAATTGGTGATAAGGAGGTTTTCTCTCGATCCTCGGGATGCATCGTTATTTGGTTATACCCGAAGTAAGCATCGAGAAAACTCATTACTTCATGACCAGTCATGGCATCGATCATTTGATCGATGCTCAAAAGCAGAAATGAATCCTTCAGACATGTTTTATTCATGTCTTTAAAATCTATGCACATTCTAAATTTATTGCCTTTTTTTGGTACTACAACTACGTTTGCCAACCAATCTGCATATTTCACTTCCCGAATAGACCCTATATTCAAAAAATAAGATACCTCTTCTTTGACAAACCTGCTTCGGACTTCAGGTCGCTTCTATTGCAGAACCGGTGGAAAAATGAGGTCCAGCACAAGCTTGTGGGTTGCCACATCCGAGGGTATACCTGTCAATCCTTATGGGACCAGGAAAAGCATCACTGTCATCTCTCAAATAATTAAGTATTACCTCCCTGAGCTCCAGGGTCAGCCCCGTGCCAAGATATACCTTCCGTTTGGGTTGATCTAGATGTAAAGCAATTTTCTCGAGCTCCTTAGCCGTAGACTTGGTGGCATCTAAGTCATCGGGAGGCTAGAAGTATCTTGGGACTCCGTACTCATTTTCAACCTCTTCCGATCCCACATCATTTTCATTCTCCGACGGAACCTACTGAGCTACAATTGATGCGGGTTCCGAATTCTGTAATTGCAATTCATCAGGTACAGCTGGACTTTGAACTACTGCAGGTTCCTCAATTGTGAACATCTCCTTCGACGTCGGCTACTCTCTCCGGATCTGCCTGATCCTCTATGTGGCAGGAAATTTGAGCAGCAAATGCAATGTTGAGGGGATTGCCTTCGTGTCGTGGAGCCATAACCTTCCAAATATTGCATTATATTGCATATCACCTTCGATTACATAGAACTTTGTCACCTTGGTGACTCCTCCGGCTTCCACTGGTAAGTCAATCTCACCTTTAGTTGTTTCGCTGGACATATTGTAGCCATCAAGGGTCCTTGCTGCCAGTATGATTTTCTCTAGGAGACCCATCACCTCCACTACTTTCCAGCGGAGAATATTAGCTGAGCTCCCCAGATCAACCAATACATGCTTCACCCGACAATTTCCAAAGAGTACGGTGATAACCAAGGCATCATTGTGAGGTAACGTGATGCCCGCTGCATCCTCGTCAGAGAAAGTAATCAAGTCTTCATCCGGGAAGTCCCGAGTTTTTTTCCCTTGTTATCCGAGATCTTCATCTTCCTGGAAGTGGTAAAGCTAGTCCTAGCGATTATGGATTTACCAAAAATCATATTAATGATGTGTGGCAGATCGGGGGTACACCTTTCTCTTCGTTCTATCCGACTTTATCATAGCTATTTTTCGTCCTTTCACTGAGATATTCCTGCAAGTGACCCCTGGCGAGCATGTTGGCTACTTCTTTCCAGAAGTGTCTGCAATTTGTAGTCTTATGCCATGGGGTCCCATAGAACTCACACCAAACCATCTAATCTTTAGTGCTAGGATCCGACCGCAATAGTCTAAGAGGGCATGATGCCGGATGGGACTTTAGCACGGACACCATTTGAGCTTCATTTATGGTGAAGTTATAATCTGCAAGCTTTGGATATTCTGACCCTTTTGGCGAGGTCCCGAAAAGATTATTCTTGGTTTACAGCGCACTACCGTTCTTTCTAAGATTCTCCTTCTTGTTTACATGCGGTGACTCCACCAATTGATAGCCTAACCCGCCATTGGAAGTCTCCGGAGGAGGGTACGGTTGGAATCTATTCTTCGATGAATTTTGATCTGGCCTGAAAACTTTATCCATCTTGGTAGGGGGATTAATCAAGGGAGCCCTCAGTAAGTCATCTTTGATTCGGATCTTCGACTCATATCTGTTGTGCACGTCCTCCCAAGTAGTAGCCTGGAACTCCAGGAGGTTCTCTTTGAGCTTTCGGGAAGCATCCGAACTCAAGGGGTTTAATCCCTTAGTGAAGGCCTTAGCTGCCCACTCATCCGGTACAATAGATAAAAGCATACGGTCATTCTGGAACCATGTAACGAAGTCAAGGAGGAGCTCAGATTCTCCCTGTGCGATACGGAAGATATCTACCTTCCTGGTTTTCACCTTTCTAGCACCGACATGGGCTTTAATAAATGCATCGGCCAAAGATGGCAAAAGAGGTAATTAAATGCTTCGGCAGTTAGGCATACCTTGTCATAGCCCCCCGGGCAAGAGTCTCACCAAATTTTTTGATCAGAACAGACTCGATCTCCTTCTCCTTCAAGTCGTTGCCCTTCAACGCCATTGTGTAAGCCATGATATACTCTTGTGGATCCGTTGTTCCATTATACTTGGGAATGTAGGGCATCTTTAATCTCTTCGGATCAAGTTCGGAGTGGCCTCAGTTTTGTACGCCCATTGAATGTACTTTCTTGCGTCGGAAGGCCACCGGAGAAGCCCCAAGAATTTGGCTCAAACTCCTTTGGAACTCTTTGGCATTCTTCTCGGCCTCCTTGGAAGTTTGGTCTATCTTCCCAGTGATTTCTCTTATGAACCGCTTGACTTCGTCTTGGAAAGGGTCGCCGGGAGCGGACTCACTACCGGAGGCATCCTTGTTCCTCCCTATGGTTTGTTGTTTACCATTAGCGGCAGTGTTTCCATTGGCAGGAGTGGTAAGGATTCTAATGGGAGCCACGACTCTGGCTAGCGGACTGGACATGATGGACGCGATGGTTTGTCTCATCTAACTCATCTCCTCCCTCATTGAGTAATATTGCTCCCCCGTGATCCGCATTACCTCTGCGTCAGTCTCATCTGTAGGAATTCCATCCTGGGTAGTATCGCGATCTTCCTCCTCTCCTACTACATCAGCATTTGGATCCTGAGGATGCACATCGTCCAATGGTACCTGGAGAGGCGCGCCATCCAGACCTAACGGAGGGTTGCTCGCATTGTTTACAGTACTCGTGTTATCGTTTGCTCCTGTCATACCTGAAATAGATACTTAGGAAAATGCAAAACTCAAGGAAAATTAGTAAGACAAACGATAGTAACAGTGACAACCACAACTGTCATGGCCCTACAATGGGCGCCAAACTATTTACCCCGAAAATAGTTTAGTTGAATTTGTGTTCGAGGTTAAGGACACGTGCAGTATAATATGCAAGTAAATTGAATATAAACGAAATAAAATAAAGCAAGGTTAAGATTAGCCTGAACCTTGATTGAGCCTGGTGCTAGTTCCTCCAGCCTAGCTTGCGATTACACACTTAGTAAAATGGTAAAGAACTTAAGAAATGAAGAAATTGTGTATAAGTGGTGTGTATTCCTCTTGATGTTCGTGTGTTACAATGGGAATGACAATCTCTATTTATACTAAGAGCTAGGGTCACATATTCCATGTATTACGCCCCTGCCCTTAATGAGTATTAAATGGATATTAATAATGTCCAATAAAGAGGACCATTAAGCCTAATAAAACCAGGAGATAACATTGAACCCAATCTATAATGGCAGCCTATTGACCTCTCCTCCGGAGCTATTCCAACAGTCTCTCGGACCAAGTGGTTCCTCCGGTGCAATGACATTTCCTCCGATGACACTCAATGCTGACTCATCTTTGACTTATCCTTAAGCCACATAGCCTAACGGTATAGGTCCAGCTGTGTTGTATGAATTTAGCCCAATACATCTATGCCCTAAATTAAGTCAGCGTTACACTTTTTCTTCCACGTCTGTCCAACTTCTGAACTTTTTGAGTCCCTAATTTCAATCACTCACCAATAAGATAGTACGTAATGGCTTGGACTGTCAATTTGGCCGCAGTTATAAATTGCCCAATTTTATGTCTTTCATTCTTTTCAAATTGTTTGAGAGGAACATGTCTCGTACTTGTTACCCAAGTTTGATAAATTTAAATTTTTTCTTATGAAGGTGGTATTGTCACGACACAAATCCGGCACCTAGGCGCAACAGGGCACCTGGCGATCTACTACCCGCAAGACGCATCCTCTAAGCTATAGCATGTGAATAAGATGGATAAAGAGAGTAGAAATATAGTTATAATAGTCTCAATATAATAGATAAGTGCAGAAACGTTAAAGATACAAACTCTGCCCATACAATCTTAAAGTACGTAAGTCATGGAGCAACTAATATCTGAAATACAAGATACGAGATGCAACTCGATAATAAAAAAAATACTAAGCCTGCTAAAGAGAAACTAACTTGCCTTGCGGTTTGTGATATTACATTTATCCCACTCATTTTAATTTCTTTATAACAATTATTTTTACAAATTTATTGTTAATTTAAAAAAATTGTGATATGACTATTTGGATGAAATACCTTATAAGTTATCTAGGTACATTTAAATTATGGTGTTTAAATGAATCACTTAAGCCTACCTGAACGCTCAAATGAATAAAGGGGCAGAGGTCAATGTGTTAGTATATGAAAATGTGACGAAGCCTCAGTGGAAGTATCAGGATTACATGCGATTGCATATCAAATTACACCATCTTATACAAATAACTATCGCCTAAAATTGACAAATTAGTAATATCACAATTTGCTAAATTCAATAATAACTATGTACTCAAGAACGTGACCCTTACTTGGAACCCTGCCGACGCGGGATGCTTTGTGCATCAAGCTGTTCTTAATAATAACTATGTAGAAAAAAAAATTATAAAGAAACTAAATCAAAGAAATACATAATATCGTAAATCATAAGGGAAGTTAATTTTTATGTGTGTTTTTTTAAAACTTTTATTGAAAATTCATCTTGATTTGGGTGTGGTTCTTGGGTACAATATATTACTTTGTAAAGGTAAAAACTAAAAAGTGATCATTTTAGTCCTAAACCTTTTAAGAAATGGTGCAAGTCAAAAAATCTATTAAGTTTAACCAGCCACTCACGTGAGAGAAGCATAACCTACCCTTTCCCTCCCGCTTCCACTGTGTATGCCTGTAACAATGGAGTATACGTTTTTCTTGTTTTCCTTATAACATAGTTTTTGTTCTTGTAGCAAGAGACCCAGCTGAGTTATGGTTTCAAACGCAATACATACATTGATTATTGGTACAAGAGTTTCCATAAAAGGTAGCAAAAGTTGACTCTTCTCATCATATAAGATTTGGTTATGGCCGAAATGTTTCACTCCCATTCTTTATGTTCAGCTCACACGAGTTACTGGTTAAACTTAACATATTTTTTACTTACACTATTATTTTTAAGGTTTAGGACTAAAATGATCACCTTTTCATATATTAAGAATTATTTCGGTTACGTGGCATATATGCAGAACTAAAATGATCATTTTTATACTTTAAGGACTATTTCGGTTACGTGGTCTATATAGACTAAAATGATCATTGTTCATATATTAAGGACCATTTCGGTTACTTGACACATATGAAGGACTAAAATAGTCACCCCATATATTAAGGACCATTTTGATCATTTTCTCTACATAGGTGCAAAAAAGTTGGAGTTTTGATTTCAGTTATTTTATAAGAGATACGTATATACTTGGATGATTTTATTGTCCTAACATAGACAACAATTACTTTAATGAATAATTTCTATAACTTGGCTGAAAGTAACTCTTGATTAATTTTCACGTAGCGAGACCTGCTTAACTTAAACTGCCTCCCTCTGTGATAATGAATTGCCAAAGTAGGCTTTGGGCCTAACTCACACCCCAAAAGCTAGCGCAAAGGGAGGAGAATTGCCCAAGCTTTATAAGGAGCCCAGGGTTCTCGTCCGTCACCGATGTAGTATATTCTTTTCACCACCCCTCACGCCCAGATCCGGAAATTCTTTTTATCTGGGGAGTACTGTCTGGTCTGGACCGTTTATGGACCGGGGGCATTTTCACCCCCTATTGGTTCGAGACCAGTCAATTGATCCGAGGGCATTATGCCCCTTTTTTTGGGGGGCCCACATCGAATCGGGCTTGGGCCTGGATCTAGCATGGATACCAATAATATTTTATTGATATACTTTGTGACTCTCTACAATATCCCTTATTTTCTCTTATTATAAAAACAGCTAGCAGCACCCCTATTTATAATAGTATAAAACCTACTTTAACTCAAAATAGGAAAACCTATTCCTGTGCTAATTTGACTATAAACCAAACTAGACATAAAGTAAAATATCAAATCCTAACCAATCTTAGTTATAATTTTGAATTATTATTCCCAACATTCTCCCGTAATTTAAAATTATATATCTAATTCTTGATCTACTTGCACCATCTTCAAATTGCTGAGGCACCTGTTTCCAACCCATCAATTGTTGAAGCACTTTCTCTTCAACCTTCACAATCTTTGTAGCACTTTCTCTTAAACATTTCAATTTATTGATGCACTTTCTAATCAACCTTCAGTTGTTGAAGCACTTTCTCTTCAACCTTCACAATCGTTGGAGCACTTTCTCTCCAACATTCCAATTTGTTGATGGACTTTCAAATCAACCTTCAATTGTTGAAGAACTTTCTCTTCAACCTTCAATCGTTGGAGAACTTTCTCTCCAACATTCCAATTGTTGATGCACTTTCTCATCAACCTTCAATTGTTGAAGCACATTCTCTTCAACCTTCACAATCGTTGGAGCACTTTCTCTCCAACATTTCAATTTTGTTGATTCGCTTTCTCATCAACTTTTAATTGTTGAAGAACTTTCTCTTCAACCTTCACAATCGTTGGAGCACTTTCTCTCCAACATTCCAATTTTGTTGACACACTTTCTTCTTAACCTTCAATTGTTAACACTTTCTCTTCAACCTTCAACATTTTTTCGCAACATTTGTTGATGCACTTTCTCATCAACCTTCAATTTGAATCATTAGAGAACTTTTTCTCCAACATTCCAATTTTGTTGATGCACTTTCTCATCAACACCCAAAAGTTAGAGAAGATCGTTCCTTCCTCTTGTGCTATATTTTCTTGGTTTTTTTTTTAAACCTGCAATATTTTTCTCAATCACTTAGAGCATGATTAATTTTCATGCGTCTATTATTGATCCGGCGTTTTCCAACATAATCATGGCCAGACCGGCGGCATTACGCAGCGAAAGCTCTTTGATTCTCTACCAGGATCGTAGCAGCTCTGATACCATGTTAAAATCAAAACAGGGACGAGAAAAATCGAAACAGGGACGAGAATTTAGAGAGAAAAAATAATGGGAGAATTCTTTCTTGTCGACTAACAGAAAAATCCACACGGCTCACAAACGATCATCTACAACAGTCAAAAAATACGAAGAAAAGGTTCTATATGGTCCCCATAAATCACAATGAATCATTTCAAAAGTATTCGAAGCTATATCATCACTTAAGGTAAAAACACTTCTTGTTTGCTTTGCTCTTTGGCATATATCACATGCTTTATCTGATCTAATGCCAGTCTCTTTTAGGCCTAATGCCGTAATGGACATCGTTACTTGTGCTGAAGGATGACTTACCCGTTGTGCCAAAGATTGAACCAATCAATTCCCTCTGCTTTCATAGCTCGTATTCGCGACAAATTCCTGAAATAGTAAAGTCCACCTCAATGCTCACCCGTTCCAAACAGTTTCTGCGTCGTGGGGTCTTGTGTAGCATACATAATTTTGTTAAATTTTACATCACAATCTAAATGTTCAACAAATTTTGACAAAGAAATTAAATTGCATGTTAAATCCGGAACGTAAAGGAAATCCTTCAACCATATCCTATTATTTAGCGTGGTTCTTCCTTATCTCGTGGCCACCGAGCTACTTCTATCCGGAAGCCCAACCAGACACTTAGAAATATCCCACTGATCGCTCAGTTCCTCCGGATTACCTGTCACATGGTTGGTAGCTCTGGAGTCAATAATCCAGGATGAGTTTTCAGTCTTACTATCCATCTTGCCATTAAAGTTTATTCCTTGGGAATTCAACACATGAATCACAGTCTTGTGGATCTCGTCGCTCAAATTGTGAGGTTCTGTCTCGCCTGTGTTCACCAGTCCTGTCTCCTCCTGAGTTCCTTCTTGGGCAACTAAGGTGTTAGCCCGGTAGTTGCCTCTTCTACGACTGGATCCCGGTCCACCCCTCTATTGTTGTTGTTGTTGTCCTCATCTTCTTCCTCCGATTTTTTCGTCTCCTTTTGATTTTTTGGCCACCAATCCAGATAACCAAGGAGTTGCAAACATCCTCCATACGTGTCCGGATCTCTTGCAATGTGTGCAGAATGCATCATCATTTTCCCTTCACCTGGAATGCACCATCGTTTTGTAAACTAATGCAAAAAAAAAAATACTAACTTAATAACTAACAACTTCTTCGCAAATGTTGGTTCAAAGCTTGAGTGTATCATAGAGATTTGAGTATTCCAGGGTTGTAGTTGGTTCACCAATCATATTTAGTCATGCAAGTACTTCACCCAAGCAGTTTTATTCACGATTGCTAATTAACCGGATTATTAATCTCGTAGTATTCTCCTGAACCACTATTCGCTGATTCAAAAAAGTTTGCCGCCTATATTCTTTTGGAATTGACCTGTTAAGAATGCATTTCGTTTACAGTATTTAATTGAATATGGCGACTAAGTATATTCTTATCCTAGCCATAAATCCTAGTCCAACTGCAGGGATAATCTAATCACACTCTTTTTACTTCTTCTGTAATCTAATAACGTCTTTCCCAAGTATGTATATTAAATAGTAAATAGAACTCGACTGTTGCGCAGGCAATCAAGCAAGTAAAAACATAAGCAAAGAAACAATCGTATGTGAATAAACTACTAATATGAAAATACTTGTTCAGACGTCAATACTCATGGTTACACCACAACCCCATAATATAGAGTTTTGCCACTCATGTTCAAAACAAACATCATGAGTAAGTTAAAATTCATAAACTAAACTAGAAAAATAGAAGAAGAAATTAAACCAGTAATCTGAAGTCTCCACAATGTGTTTATCTTCCAAAAAACTGCCCAAATAGCCGTTTAGGCATTAAAATATTTTATTTCTATGGTAGGGTAATATCTAGGGCGTTTAAAATGTTTTCCCTAGTGAAGGAGGAAAAATCCAGTCGTGCTTGCACCACCCTTCCGATGCAAAGGTGGCGTAGCTATGTTAAATTCACTCAGAGACAACATCTTGCAACATAGGGGTGGTGCGCGAATGCACAAGATTCTGTCAGAAGCTGATGATCCTTGCGCCACCCTTGCAACACAAAGGTGGCGTAGGAGAGCAAACGTTGGTGAGCAACAGGACTTTCCTAAGCTTTCCTTTGCGCGAACTTTCGCTATCGAGCACAATATCTTCAAAACTTCTCCAAAATGCCCGCAATTTCTCCAATCTTCACAATTGTGCCTAAAGATCACAAACAAACCAACATAAACTTGAATCTAACAATTTCACATCAAAGTTGCGATTAAAGTACTAAGAACTTGCAAAGAAATGATACAAAATACAGATATTTTTGTCAAATATCACTACCCCACACTTAGACTTTGCTCGCCCTCGAGCAATTAACTAACACCCACACTTAGACTTTGATGTTTGTTTTGAGCATGTGTGGCTAAACTCTATAATACTGGGGTTGTGGTGTAACCAAGAGTATTGACGTTTGGACAAGTAATTTATTCACATACGATTGTTTCCTTGCTTATGTTCTTAATTGCTTGATTGCCTGCTTAACAATCGAGTTTTATTTACTATTTAATATACATACGTGGGAAACATGTTATTAGATTAAAGAAGAAGTAAAGAGAGTGTGATATGGTTATTCCTATAGTTGGGCTAGGATTTGTGGCTAGGATAGGAATATACTTAGTCACCACATTCAATTAAATATCATAAACAAATTGCGCTCTTAACCGGTCAATTCCATAGTAATACAAGCGGCAAACTGTTTTGAATCGGCGAGTAGTGGTTCAGGAGAGTACTACGAGATTAATAATATGGTTAATTAGCAATCGTGAATAAAACTTCTAGAGTGAAGTACTTGCATGACTAAATACGATTGGTGAACCAACTACGATCCTGGAATACTCATATCTCTCTGATACACTTAAGCTTTGAACCAACATTTGCGAAGAAGTTGTTAGTTATTAAGTTAGTCTCTTTTTTTTTTTTTTTTTTTTTTTTTTTTTTTTTTTTTGCATTAGTTTACAAAAGAATCAAACTGTCTACACACGTACTGGCGTAATTAGTAGTAGTAGTGCATTCTAGTTTAACCGTTGATTATAAGTCTCTGTTGGTACGATATTCGACTATTAAAGTCACTATATTACTTGGTGACCAAGTATACCTGAGTGTGCATTTGGGAGCAACACGTTTTCGGCACCATTGCCGGGGAATTACACTCTCTCACAAAGAGCTTCACATGCAATATACGATGAACCATAAGCTTGCCATTAGTGTAAATACTCCACTAATATAAGCACGTTGAATCTAAGATCAAGTAGGACTTAATGGGTTGTAATGTAGGCTAAGGAACGGGTAGAAATTATTTGATTAAAATAGTGACTAAACTCCCTAAGCACTTTAATAACTACAACATAACCACTTAACACCAACTTCTTCAATAACTAACTTCTCAAACCAACCACACGTCATTCCCACAATGCACCCATTTTCTTAATTTTAAGAACCAATGTTTGTCGCAAAAACTTGAAGGGAAAACTTATTTCTTTGTGCTACTATTTTCATTTTTTTTTTCATTCCCAACTAGCTAAGCATATTCCTTCTTTACAAAAGTGCACCAATATTCTATATCTTTAGTTCCGCTGAACACCACCCTTTTGTCTTTCCCAACTTCCATTTAGGTCAATTTTACAATTAAAGTTCTCTAAGAGTTACGGAATCAAAATTTAGGCCAATAAGAACAAAGGATACAATCTCATACAACAATTTCCAAAGAAGAAGTCCAAAGGCTCAAAGGGGCTCACTAAGAGTATAACATCGGGTAGGTAAGAGAGAGTTCAAACTTGGCTAACAAAGAAATGCTTCTATAACTTCCTAGACCCAACTTACTTCATTTCGCTTTGGGTACACATGAGGAAAGTTCTAGACATCAATATAAAACATGGGATATCACGAAAAACATCTCTCACACACATGGCACATGATCAGCTCAAATTGTTCCATATCGGACCTCAAATCAAGCAACAATAACACAAATTATCTTTAAGCCATTGGGTCACAAATGAGTCAAACAAACAAGCCTAAGTGTCTCAAAAGAGGTTATTTGCTTTACTACACATGCTTATGAAATAAAAACTGAGAATTTCTCACTTTATCGATTTTGCACATAACCCGGCACCTAGCATTCGAATGGCCTTAAGGGCTTGAATTCTTTGACTAACGACTAATTTTCCCTCAAGACGATCGTCATCCACCTATCATCGGGAAAAGCCTCTCCTATGATGAAAAAGAAAACTACCCGAATGATTTATGCTACTAATGAGGGTCTAAGAAGCTACAAATGGAAAATAAAAGAAAGCAAAATCTTTTTGACTTTTTCACGATTTTCATATTTTTTTTACACTAAAAGTGAGTTCGAATCCTAAGACATAATCCTCCTTATCTCAAGACTCATCCCCCACCACACACTTAAATCATGCAGTGCGCTTAATGCATATAAAGATAAAGCAAAGTTAGGCGAGAGACACTCCTTGGGGCCCACTAGAGCCTACTCATCACCAGAGGTGCCATCTCCATCCTCGCCATTAGACGGATCAGATTCTTTCTCGTCCTCCTCATCATCTTCCTCTGCATCAACATCGTCACGAGCATGAGACTCTCCTTCATCACCTGCCTCTTCATTAGCCACTATGAGGTCAACCGTGTTATCATCCTCGTCCTCTAGAATTCTCACATGCTCTCCAAGAAGCATCCGAGAGTGAACTCTGTGATGGGCTTTTGCAGACATTGCGGAGAGGTCTAACTGTTGTCATACCCTATTTTAACCTAAGTCAAAATAGTTTACAACACCCGGGTAATTTCGGGGTTAATTAAAGTTAAAGAGTCGCCACCTAATTATTTACGGTGAATTAGGGCACCTAAGGTAACTAAAGTAATTATCTAAAGTTAATTTATTTTTAAAGTCTACGAAACCAAAAAGATCTGAGTAAGGGTTCAACTAACCTAGAGGGAAGGTATTAGGCATCCTCTAAGTTCCATTAATAATGATTAACCGACCGGACTTAGGTGAATTAATTAGGCTAAGAATGCAAGTCGATATTTTATAATATTTGAAAAATAATTTGAGAATGTTACTAAAGTTATAAATGGAAATATAATAATGTTGTTTAAAGTAAGATTTTTTGAAAAAAAGTAATAATTTTCCTAAAAGACTTTAGCTGTAAATAAAATAGCGAAAGCGTGAAATTATATAACGTTTTATAAATATTTGGAGAAAAGAGTTGTATTGACTAATAAATGAGAACAGTTGTTTGTGAGATTAATTTTAATAAGAGTTTAAAGGTTTTATAGAAAGAATATTAGGTCGATATAAACCGTACAAAAGTTGTTTTAACGAACACGTATTTCAAATGTTGAAAAGGAGTTAAAATGGAACTGTTATCCATGAAAAGTAGTTCGTTTTCCTTATTTCTCAAAATAAGTTAACTTAGTGTTAAATCTATGACGTTTCCAATTTCTAAGATAGTAAAAGTGAATCTTGGTTCTTTTAGCTCAAATGTGTAGTCATGCTGTTTTGGAAATTAATCACTATAATAAAGAATATTTTAGGTGCTGTAAATAATTTATCAAAAAAGGGGATGAAACCTATAGGAATAATTGTTAGTTCTCTTTTAAATTAACTCTCATCATACTAAACTAACCCGCTAATTCCGCTAAGGTTCATTCTAGCTAAGACAAACAAACAGAATGAAGTACTAGTTGCACAATACAAATTAAAGGCATAAGAAATAAATTAGAAGAGTAAATATGATTTAAATGGGCTCGGATTTTAAGATCGCCACTTTGGGGCTTTGGCCCAAATAAATTTTAATAGATTCCGTCGCGATGGGCCGATGGGCCGACTCGATAGAGAAATTACGTTGGGCTTTAGCCCAAAGATCGATGTGAAGAGAACGAGTCCCTCGGACTCGTATGCGATAGTCATGCATAAAAGATGAAAAAGAAAAGGATTAGTATGCAATCAATAAATAAAGTTAAACATATATAATGTAAGTTCGAGACAAACCAATAGATTATGTATACATTGTGTATATCTCGTGCATACATACATATATAAACAAAATAGCATATGGTGCGGACGTATGCATTATTGGACCTTATGAAGATGGTCATTTTGTCCCCAACTATTCTCTACAAGGGATGGCAAGTCCAGCCAACCAGTGACAGAACAAAAATGGATTCAAGGGCAAGCAATCATGAATAGCAGAGATGTGACTGTAATAACTAATGAAACAGCAAAATACCTATCATTTGAAATCGATTTGTTGTACCAACAAATATTAATTATTTTCCGAACCGAATAAATAAATCTGCTAACATTACAAAAGTGTTTGGTTGAACATTTCCCTATCTAAACACCAGATTTGCGGTTTAAAGTCCACAAAAAAGAATCATCTTAGATAGAGCAGATCCAAAACAATCGAAAATTTGGGGGTTAAACTCGAGAAACTGATTCAATCAGCAGCGAAAAATTTCACAGAAAAAGAAAGCATATAGAACCCGCACGGGCTTGTTGAACTTTGTCTAGCTTAATGATTTGGGTCGATAGAGAAAGAAACATTAGCTCTATCTTATTCTAATTCAAACAGCCTAGCAAATGAATATTGAGACTCACTTATCACATAATTTAGCATGAATATTCATGAAGAATCCAAACAGAGGTGAACTAGTTAAAACTCCCTAAAACTAAACTGTGAATCAAAAAAAAAAAATGCAGTGAAAGTCAAGCTAAATAATGAAAGCAACAACCTACTCAAACAGAAACAAGATATAACAGATTTTGGAGTAAATGCCAGTCATCAATATGCCTATGTACTACTTCAACAAACTAAAGATTCGAGAAACAAAATCGATACGGAAAACATGAAAGGTGAACTATTCATACCAATATAAGATAAACCAACCAACAAACTAATCTAAACCAAGGAACTACTCATGCTCATCAACTATCATTTCGGACAGAATTCGAAAGATAAAGCTAAACCTTAATTTCAAGCTTCAGCCAAACACTTCAAATTCGGAAAAGGAAATACACTCCAACAAATATGCCTTATACTTAATATGTATATTCATATTCACTGAATCATATTAATCAATCGAAAGCAACAAAGAATGCAAACAATACGTTTTACACTACATGGGAATTTGTCTTAACAACAATGAACAACCAAATAGAAATAGGGATGAGGATTTTACCTGTTGTAGGTGCAATGAAGTGGGGACGTCGGTTCGGATCTCTACTCGACGCGACAAATTCGAACTCGAAAAAAGTCCTTCGAATCGAAAATTTTGATAGAACAGAATACTCTTTTTTTTTAAGTTTTGATTTTCCAATAATCTCAACACACCAGTAAGAAAAAAAAAATCCTAATCAGTGTTCAATCCCCAGATTAAAAAAAAAAAATAGAGAGTAGGGATTCGTCCAGTGCTGTTTTTGCTATCCGAAAAAAAGACTCTCAAATTTAGAGTTGTAATGAAAACAATGGAAAAATGTTGAGTCCCCCCTGTTGTGGACTTAGGCCGTGTATATATAGTAGACAAAGCCCTAGGGTTTTCGATTCGGGCGGGATGTTGAACTCAATTCAAAGTTGAGTCAATGATTTTGTGCAGATCCGAACATTGGGGCTTCAAATCACGTGATTTGATTCGGCGTTACCAAAAATGGCTCGACCATTCTTTGATTTTGGAAGATTCGTCGTGTTTGAAGCGAGGAAAAGGAAGATCTTTCTCTGTCCATGACAGAGCAAACGTAGGTAGAGCAGATAGAGGACGTTTTTTGTGTGGAAATAGGGTAGGCAAGACTGCCATGGCTAAAGGGAGGTTTGAGTTTGCTAAAATGGAGGAAGAGGAGGGAGAAAGAGGGCGGGTGGAAGGAGAGAGAAAAGAGGGAGGCGGCCGAGTTCTCTTTTAGGAGATAAAACGCATTTAGGGTCGGTAGGAAAGGTGTGGGCCGGAGCGGGTGAGTGGAGAAACGGGCCGCCCGGCTGGCCTAAATTAATTAAAGTATGGGCTGGTCGGGTGAGGAATAATGTGGGCTGGGTGAAATCTGAATTTGGCCCTTTTCTTCCTCTAATTAATTTATTTTTTGGGCTTCTAATTTAGTAACTAGTATAATATATATACTATGATAATTAATGATCAATGTGTAGAAAATAAAAGACTTGGTAAAGTATAATTAATTTAACGAAAATAAGTGACAACGAACCCTTTTAGAAATTGATAAAGAGATGCTAATAATGTTGATGAAAGTAATGATACCAATAATAGTAGCAATAAAGAAAATAATAGCGAAAATAAAGCGTTTAGCTCGTCAATAAATTTAGAAGCCCGCAGAAATAAATTAGAATAAAGGAGGGATAAAATTGGGTGTCAACAACTGTGATGCCCGGCATTGCAGGTCATTCATCATGTGAAGTTGTGTTATTAACATATCACAACCTGATTCACGGGTCATGAGGGCACCCACACTATCCCCTTGGTGGGCGAACCCTTCCTTTAAATCAGTTTCATAAATATAGGAAACATGCGGAAATAAAAGTCAATTATTCTAAACATTCTGACAGATATATAGATAATTAAGTGCGGAAGTACTAATAACGTTTACAACCCCAAAACCTAGTCTGAACTAGTACAAGAACCTCTAATACTACTACAACATCTGAAATACGGGACACAAGTCTCAAAATACATAAATAGTAACTGTCTGTGGAATCAGAATAGACAGATAAGCAAAGGAGGGGATCCAGTGCTCCAGGTTTGGCAAGTGGCTCACCCTAAGATCTCTTGAAAGAAAGCCTCAAAATCACTCTCGAGGTCACAAACTAGATACTGGCTCAAACTCTGCACTAAACAAAAAGTGCAGCAAGAGTAGTATTAGTACAACATTAATACTTGCATGCATCATAGGCCGACGAGGATTGGATAACACATTTAATAGAAAGAAACCAACAAGTAGAGCAGATAAGACAATAAAGTATAGTCATGAAAGTATATTCAAGTATAAGTGCAAATCGAGTATATAAGATGCCAAGAAAACAATCATGAGTAAACGAATGAATATAATACAATGCCATACAATGCCCCCAAGCCACCACTCCAATCACGTACACACATGCTAAGGGCTATGCCTCAAAGTCACAACCCATGAGGGGCCCGCAAAGTCCATGTACCAAATGCGACACAGGCTATGCCACACAGGCTATCATTGTTACCATTTGACACACATGCTATAATTGTTACCATTTGCCACTAGATATCATTGTTAGCATCCGCCACACAGGCTATCATTGTTATCATTTGCCACACAGGCAATCATTGTTACCATTTGCCACACAGGCAATCATTGTTACCATTTGCCACACAGGCTATAATTCTTTCTCACCATCGTAACCAATCATGCATGAAAATGGATGGTATGTCAATGCATGGAAATCAATTCAACAACATCGCAAATCATAGAACTAATAGATGCATATCATGAATGCTGAACACAACTCAAGTCATTAATATATATAATCCTTTCCTTTTCATGAGATAACTGAGGTATCAAGTGACTAGGTAAATCAATCAACAATTATAAATTATTAGCAAACATGGCGACAATCCCACATAACAACATTGATACCAAGCCAGTTGATTTATCACCACAACGGTGCTTGAAGGCCTATCATGCTTTCCCCGTCAGTATCTGCCATTACAGACGATTCTCTAATCGGAGTCTAACAAGGGTAAGCCGTAACCTACCTCGAAGGCTAAGCGGGAGTCACGAACAATCAAGCCAACGCCTTCCCTTTAGGGAGAGCCTTTGAAT
The DNA here is from genome assembly GCF_029784015.1 of Lycium ferocissimum. Classification (NCBI taxonomy): domain Eukaryota; kingdom Viridiplantae; phylum Streptophyta; class Magnoliopsida; order Solanales; family Solanaceae; genus Lycium; species Lycium ferocissimum. The sequence goes on along the minus strand of NC_081346.1, from coordinate 58,106,449 downwards.
GATCAAAGTCTATCAAATAATTACTCTACGTTAGAAAATGAATCTAAGGATACCCATATTGATATACTTCTAATTTGAACTCAAAACCAACCTTAAAAAGTAACTCCGAGCCCATAATGGAAAACTGGAATTTATTTGGAACTGATCGTCAATTTCAAGAAAAACCCCCTCTTAGGATTTAGGTCTAAAACCCCTAATTTCCATAAACCCAATATAAACACAAGGTTAAATAAGGGATTAAAGTAGTGGGACAATACAAATTAGCTCTTAGAAACTTACCCCCAAGATGAATTGAATCCTAAACATTTGAAATCACCTCCACAAGCACTCTCAACTAAGAATATGAAATTTTGGAGTCTAGGTTCGATTTTGGAAATAAAAGGGTTTCTGATCTCTATTAAATCTGCTTCTACGGACCCTTCCCCATAAGGCCGTAGATGCGGTCTCAACTTAAAACTCCCAACTCGAGGGTGCGGGAAGAGTCCATAGATGCGGCCCTCCCCAAACCCTCACTCTCTCGCACCTGTGGACCAAACGTCGTAGAGGCTAGCCTGTAGGTGAGGTCCTTTACCGCAGGTGCGGTTACACTAGAAAACCAAAAAATTATGGTTTTCACCGAATCCGACCCAACACTCAAAACTCATCCGAGACCTCCCGAGCCCAAACCAAACTTGTAAACTTATCATAAAACATGTTACAAACTCACTTGCGTAGTCGAATTCCTAAAAGAGGTCGCCTTGACATTTTCACCCAAGTCAACTCCAACCAAACCAAAATCAAACCTTCCAACCAATGACCCAAAACGCAACTGGACGCCTCGGGACCCAAACCAAGGGACCAACTAAGTGAAAAATTCACGTTCTAGACCTAACGGAACTATCAGAATTTCATTCCGGATGCAATTACCCAAAAGTCAACTATTGGTCAACCCTTTTTCGCTTATTCAACTTAAAAAACTCTAGAATCCTCAAAATCAACCAAGACTCGCCCGATAGCCTCGGGAACTGTGCCACCCATCCCCGCAAGACTACGAGAAGGGTATTTTGAGGGAAAAGAGTAAAATGCCCTAAACGACCAAACGGGTCGTTACATTAGATACTAGTTAAACAAACATTCGTCCTCGAACCGAAAAGGAATGAAAGAAAGGTACCTGAATCAGTAAAGAGCTGGGGATATCTACTACACATATCAACCTCGGTCTCTCATATAGCTTCCTGAACTGGATGGTGCTTCCATTGTACCTTTACGGAAGCTATCTCCTTTGACCTCAACTTCTAACCTGCTGATCCAAGATTGCTACCGGCTCTTCTTCAAAGGACAGATTCTGATCAAATTGCACCGAGTCCTAATGGATGATATAAGACCTAACTGAATGGTATTTCTTCAGTATAGAAACATGAAACACTGGGTGAACATCCGCTAAACCTGGTCGTAATTCCAACTAGTAGGCTACCTCACTAGCACGCCGAAGAATCTCAAAAGGGCCAATAAACCTCGGGTTGAGCTCGCCCTTCTTCCCATATCTCATTAACCCTTCATGGAATTCAACCTTCAATAGATGCCGGTCACCAACCATGTTCCAGATGACGAACCTTCCTGTCTGCATACTCTTTTTCCTTGTCTGAGCCCCAAGGAGCTTCTTTTGAATCAACTTCAGTTTATCTAAGGACTCCCTCAACAAATCAGTACCCCAAGGGCTCACCTCAAATGCATCGAACCAACCAATCGGAGAATGACATCTCCTACCATACGAAGCCTCAAATGGAGTCATGCCAATATTCAAGTGATAACTGTTGTTGTAAGAAAAATCTACCAAGGGCAAGAACCGGTCCCAATGACCACCAAAATCAATCACACAAGCTCGCAACATATCCTCTAACACCCGAATAGTCCTCTCGGACTGACCATCCGTCTTTGAGTGGAAAGCAGTGCTAAGATCCAATTGATTCCCCTTTCCGCAAAGTCCTCCCGAAATAGGGAAGTGAACTAAGTGCCTCGTCCGAGATAATAGAAATATACCAATTTTACGTTTGCTTTTACGCGGGTAAGGTATAAAAGTTACTACGAGGTTGTTGGTGCTCTAATTGGATTTTAGTATTTTTTAGAGTCACCGCCTAATTTATTAAAGGAAAACTAGGAAAACCGGGTAAAAGATTTTTCAAGCAAGAGAGAAATCTTTTGGTATCAAAGTTCAAGGTAAGGGTTTTGGTGATCCCCTAGGGAAGGTTTTACGCACCTTAGTATTAAAAATTCGTAGAATACGGTTGACCTACGAGCTTCAATGTGTGATTTAACTGTATTTATTTGTTTAAAAGTATTTGGCTTTCCGGAAAAATGTCATTTTATCCATATCATAACTTCAAGAAAAAATTTGGCAAAAATTCCCTTATAAAAGGGGGGTTTTGGGTTCGAAAATCCACGTAAGTGTTCAACTCACTTTATTGCCGGACTAGGACACACTCGAAATTTTTTCCGAGCAGAGTCGCTACTATTCTAGTCCTAATAAGATGAGTTTAGTTCTTATGGGTTTTTATTTTTAATATAAGAAAATATGCAGTATTCTCCGATATTTATACATATATATATGTAAGAAAAAGGAAAGTTTTATTAAGTCCAAATTTTATCATTTTTGAAGCCCATAAGGTCAAACCATATTCCAAGCCAAAGCCCATCATTCCTCAATCTTGGTCCAGGTATATTTCCCTTTATTTTCAGTCCATTTGGTTTTGGGCTTCCTGGCCCAAATCAGTCACCATTTCATTAGATTTTTGCCCAAGTTCAAAACCCATTTCCAGCTTCAAAAATGTGAAAATCTCTTATCTTTTAGCAAATCGAATCCAGGTTAAAAAAAAAGGACTTATTACAACCCAGTTTCAGTTTCAAGAGAATATCAAGTAGTTTGTCCCTTTAAATCACAGATGATAGCCCAAAATTTTCATTACTTAGCCATTTTGGAATATTCATTAGATGTGGTTCCCTTTTTTTTTAACTTAACCAAAATCCCATTATTTTTCATTTTTTGCGCAACTAACCGTGTCATTAAACCAATTTGAAAAGATCAAGATCAAGCTAAGTTTTGACATGTCCCGCAAAAATTGATCATTATCCCAGTTTTAGAAAAAGGGTTTAGCGACTTCCTAAGATACTAAACGTTGATTTCCTAAGCTCTACACATGCCTAGGGGTTTCACTATTTTTGTAAGAGTTTTTACAAATATACATAAACAAGTATAGAGAAAAAATAGAGGAGGAAAGTTTAGGCTGGTGGGCCTACCCAAGCCCACCAGTAGGCTATTTTCACCCATAGTTGGGCCTTCCAATAATTTAGCTTCCCTTTCCATTCTTTAGAGGACTCCATCAAAGAAAAGAGGACTGGGCTTTGGGCCCAACGGATCTTGATGCAAGAAATGGCCAGAATGGCCTAGAATTAGTTCACATGAAGTGCATAAAATAATTCTTAAAGGAGATTGGTATATGCCTAAGTAGTGGTACTAAAGTATAAACAATTTTGCATTCCAACTAAACAAGCACACAAGCTAAGCAAATGACAGCATGGTATTTAGGGGAAAAACAACTAAGGCCCATAATAACAAAAGAGGAATCTAAAGCCCACATGGGCCACTCAACCAAATTAGAGGAAAAAAAGAAACATTCAACCCAAGTACAAAGCATGTTTAGTATGCAAGAACAGACCCAACAATGAAACAAAGAATTCGACCAGAAGACCAAACAGGCACAAAGTTAATTCGTATTTGTCTATTGCAGGAATGATATACCTTAAGTATATTGAATATACTCACTCCTATACACCTGTGAGGGTATAGAAGTGAATATACTCTGTATACCTTGGTATATCACCTGGTATATGGGGGAGAATACGAATACATTAAGAGGAGCTGTAGGAAAATACACTACTCAAAGGCTCTTATTTAACTTATGTAAGCGAACAGTAATAGATTCAGAGCCCAAAACTGAAGGATAATAAAACAGACACATAATGTTATTTCCTTAAGAAAAAAATGAACAATGCCAATTAAATAAACATACACCACCACAAGCCAACATACCATGGATTTAGACACCCATAGAGAGATTAGAACAGCCCAAAAGGGAAAACTTTCACCCTTTTGTTCGTAATGCCACACAAGATCTAAGGGGTTTCCAGGAACCCCAGGCATGGTAGACACTAAGGAAGACTTAAGCTTCATCCCTAAGTGCTATTTTTCTTTCCACTTATGTGTTAGGCTTATAGTATTATGGGAGATGAAGTGTATATATAATGGTGACAACAAACAACCCCTAATCAAGATATCTAGGTATATATCTAACCAATTTGGTTATCTTAACATTGACATCAATATCTTATTGAATTCAAGCATGACTAATGAGATGCTTAAGTAATTATATTACACAAATAAGACAAAGTAAGAGATAAGCCATAGTCATACGAATACATAACCAAGATATTTAATCTATACATAGCATCAACACTCAATTATTTAGGAAGGCATTCTCCAAGCAAGAAACACAAGACAGCTAAATGAACTTAAGTAATTACTGACTAGACTCCAAAGAGAAGCAACTAATAGCTATTAGGTGTTACACACCAGTCATCAAATACATTGTCAAACAGCAGTTTCCAAAATTAGCTCATATTCTAAAAAATAAATTTTAAGCCAACTTATACTTGATAGCATGAGAAGGTAACAAGACTGCTATATTCACTTAAACAGACCTTAAAGTACTCAGATTAACTGCACATATATCCAATTTTAGTTATCTTTGTGGTGGATTTGTGAAGCATGGTTCAAACCAATATTTCCATAAGGGGTAAGTGTTTATTTTAACCTTAGTGAATAGCTGAATCATATATAAGACAAACAGAGTGATTAAGCAAGCTAGCTAGTAGATTATCATTCACTTAGATTAGACTAACTTATGTATCAACACAGCAAAGAAGCCATACCAAAGAATATTTGGCAGTTTTCCAAATAACTCAAAATGCTCTAGTTTTAAGATCCAATAGACCAACTACAAATTAAGCACCTTGCCAAACAGAGACTCCTAACAAAAAGTGTTAGGTCCAAGGTTTCACCTATTAATTTTGATGATAACAAACCAACATAATTATTAATAAAAGAACATTTACTTGTGGTAAATTTATTTTTGGTATAGGATTATTTGATGAAGAGGATTTGGTGAAGATCTAATCAAATATGGAAAAGAAGATATTTTTGAGAGATGAAATTACGGAAGAAGATGTGGAAGAAAAATACTTACTCAAATCAAGGTACAAGAGCATTATGGGAAGAATATTTACTACGATCCTATGGAAGGAAAATATTCTACAAAAGGAAAATATCAAGATCAAGATCAATATATTCAAGTACCTAAGGAAGGTCCAAAATCTAAAGGAGCATCAAGATATGCCAAGCCAACTTAAGATGGATGTGACTACATTCAAATTAATATAAATCAAGATCCAAGGAGACAAAAGAGGATCTTGAAATTCTCTTCTGGGGATTAAATAAAAGCTCATATTTGTACCAAGGATGTGATGACCAAATTTATGGAAAACTTTTATTCTCAACAGAAAAGAAATATTTGAATTTGCATTTCAAATATGAATATACATCTTCTACGAGTTGGAAGGAAAGAAAGATCTCTACTACAAGTCTACAATTACAAATCTCATGAATTATTAGCTTGGAGATTTAGTTTATTATGAAGATTTGTTGACTATGGAAAGAGGATATTGAGTGAATATGATGTCAAGAGCGGTTATTGAAAAAGATTCTATTTTCCATAATCATGAATGGAAGATTCGGGGTGTTCAAATTACTACCATCAATTATGAAAGAATATTTTATTATATTCTATATCTTGGAAAATCCATGTGTTCAAGGAAAGTAAATAAGAGTTGTGGCTCAAGCGCGCAGGCCATTCAACGGAAATAAACTATTGTTCATCATCATTTATCAAGAAAAAGTGGACAAAAAAGGGAAAGTTTGGTACTAAGTTATCATCCGGCTTAGACAAGATGATACTATAATATTTGCATCTATTCTACTTGGAATATTTTACAAGTCAACATAAGGCAATCAAAAAGAAGGGCAATGCATCACAAGATTAAGTTATTAAAGGAATGAGTACAATTATCATTCCATTAAATAAAGATTCTCTCTTAATGAGACAAGGATGTCCAAGTTCAAGCCTCATAGAAGCTGAAAAAAACAAGTAAGTAATCAATTTTATGGAAAGAGATCAATAAGGTGGATCGTATCAACTACATGCTGAAAGAGATGTTCCCAAAAATACATCGCTTCACAAAATCTTTGCAAGGTTCAAATGAACCCGAGAAGAAGGTAAAAGCATAAATAGGTTTACCAAAGCTAGAGGATTAGGATGAGATGATGTGTCTAAGGCCCTTTTTGCAAAATTATAGTGGAGGTTTAGAACATCAAATGCATTACCTTCTCAAGTATTGCAAGAAGAAGAAGCCTACTTTGCTCTACTTTTCATAAGCATTGGGAACCTAGAAATGGAGCTGTGATGATTAAATTGAGTTCACTCAAACATTTAAACAAAAAAGAGAGGAGGGATATAAGATATAACAAGCCGCCAAGTAAATGATCATATTGTAATATGGGAGATTCCATGGAGAAGATAAAGTGGATCATTGTTGCTTGGAATTTGCTTTGGTGAAAGTCAAAAACAAGATCGTTGTTCAAATGTTCCATTCAAAATAATTCTTCCTTTCGAACCAACTTTGTGCGTTATTAGATGTAGATGTTGTGTCAAAACCAACATCTATGTTCGTTGAATTGGTGAGACAATATTACAATGTCAGTGAAATTGTTCCAAGGATTCAGTAAAATAGTGCAATGGTGGTATATGCAAGGTCACAAAAACTCAAGATCCTCAATAGTGAAAGACCAATTCATGGCATTATGGAAGAAGAAATACTATCATGCAAACTACAAAGAGCTTAAAGAGATCAACTACAATCTACAACAACCCAAGAAGACATTATATCGTTGGAAATACCACATGATGGTTCATATGGTGAAATATTTGGAGGATTATAGAATAATATAACATGGTGTCATTTATTTTATTGCTCTCATATTATATTCTGCACCCTTAGAGATTTGTTGTGATTTATACTTGTGCAAACCATCGAAGGACTAATATGGAATTGAGTTCGTATTAAAAATGTTACCTAATGATTGAATCGATTCTCGGTCCATGATAAATATTATTCATGGAATACGAGATTCCAAGAAGATCGTACTTAGATTTTTTTGCTCATATCCTTAAAGGCAATGCACTTGCCGATTTTTTAACTAACTTGGTTTTTGATTTCCCCCTCTTGTACTTTCAAAAAGGAGCAACTAGAGGACGATACCATAGCACAATCCAATGTAACAGCTTGACTCAGCTAAAATGTATCTAACTCCTTTTTTGAAGAAAAATGTAAACCAGGCATAAGATCCAAACAAAAGAATTGACCAAGTAAATTAGGCCTAAATGCTTCATTTATAGACAGTGTCTCAATAAAATGGAAGAGTGAAATGGACTTGGTTTTAAGCCTAGTTCTTCATTAGTTTTAAAACCTTTTTGAAACAGAACTCAACCAAAAAAAAAAAAAAAAAATAGGAGACATTGCATATTCATTACCCTTCAAATTGTTGAGTGGACCATGCAAAGCATAAAGCTAGGTTCAAACAAGTAAGATAGTGACTGTACATGATCCAAACTGAATCAAACATCAAAACAAGACTAGTTTTTAACATGGCAAGGACTCCAAAACATTAACTGAACATTATCAAAACCAAGTAAGTATTGAGACAAGATGATGAACTTTGCAAATTTGTTATGACCAATAACTCTTAAACCATGAGATGTTAAACTTGCTTATTATGCCTTATCCTAACAACTTAGTCAAGTAATAAGCCTCATTTTTATTCAAATACTATGTAACAATATCAAGCCCCTTCTTTTAAGTGAATGATTTGTAATCCAATGAACCCCAGAGCCACAAACTATCCATCATGCTGCTCAGCCACAGGAGGAGGTGATGTGTATGAACTTAACAAAAAAAAAAAAAAAAAAAAAGACTAATGATACTCCTCAGATTCACTTAGACTCAGATTAGCATGCCTTTTCAGGCTCATAAGTTAATACGTAACTAGGATCCAATACTATAAAACATTCTCAAACACTCAGTAGTTATATTAAAAGCAAATAAGATCCACAAATTGGGACACTAACAGGATAGTCATGTCATATTTTCAAAATACAGGTGATTTAAATTGGTCAATTACCACAAATTTCATTAGTGATTCCCACTTAGAGCAGACCTATTCCCATAAAATAGACAAGAAAACTATAAGCCAAGTCATCACTCTCTGAACATAGGAGCATACCTATTAGCTAACATGATCAACATCCAAACACATACACCTAATGAGCTTACAACAATATATGAGCAGGAAACAAGGCAGGTGAAAACATGATTAGGTAGACCCTAGGCTAGGTCCCACATGATTGACCAAAGCTGAATAGATACAATTAATGCTAAGAAATTCTAGATTAAACTGACTCATGATTAATTAAATTTGAACACATAGGTCATACTTTAAGCAATCATAAACCAAAAGGAGCATAGCCTAACAAGGTAACTCAGACCAACTAATTATGAAGAATTTGAACACACATCTATATAATTAACAGGTTATTCATCTAAACTAACTCATAATTAAATGACATACAAGTGAGTGCTTAAAGCCTACATGGTTAGTCTTTAAGGGCACACAAGACTAGATAGTTACAGAATTAAATAAAATAGGATTAAACTAAGATAAAACAAGCATCATAAAACTAAAACATCACAAATAACCACAACATCAAGCCATATAAGCAGTAGAACACCTAAATGACTAAAATGAACTAAAAATAACTAGGGGAAGGAAAATAACCATTTTGATGCGCATCCGGGTAAAGAATGAACTTTAAGAAAGTCTTCTTCTAGCCTCGTCCACACGGAAAGAACAAAATATTTAAGACTTTAACTAAATCGAAAAATTAAAGATTTTTAAGCAAATTTGCCAAAACCCTAGCTATTTCGATTTTTAATATGCAAGTGATGTTTTTCAATTGCCCTCCCCTAGAAAATGCAAATTGGAGGTTCTATGTATAGAAGCCCAAAATTTTTGAGAAACCCTAACACAACTGATGTGGGATTTCCAATTTTCTGAGAATTCTCTTCTCAAATCCCAATCCAACGGCTAAGATTCGAGTTAAATAAACAATAAAGGGTTAGATTCAGACCACTCTCAACGGATCCCTGTGGTTATAATCGAACCAATGAGGTTTGAGGATTCAAAATCACCTCAAGACAAAAATCACTAAGAAAAACGCACTAGTTGACCATTGATTTGCAGAAAAGTGAAAGAGAAGGCAAAGTAATACCTTGTTTGGGTCGGGTTTCGGTGGTTTTAGTTGAGAAATGGCAGAGAAATAAATGCTCTTGCCATTCTCAAACACACAAAGACGACCACACCAATGCAGGCCCTTTGATTTTGCAATTTTCGGCAACGTATGATGTAGGAGAGAGAAAGTGAGGCAGGGCGGAGCTAGGGTTTTCAAACCCTGAGAGAGGAAAGGCATAAATGGGTCATTTGGCCTTGAGAAAAATGGGATAAAGGGTAATACCCCTGTTAAAGTGGTGGTCTGATCGGGGTCATGCCTTGTGCTGGGCTGGACTCGGTCCAGAATTAAAAGAAAAAGATGAGGAGCCCATTTTCATTTATACATATGTATATATATATATATATAAAATGGATAAAATTTGCAAATTGGGCAAGATTAAAAGGCTCAATCAAAGCAATTTAATTGTAACCAAATTAAAATGAGTTAGACAGTTAATTTAAGACGTGGTCAATTTCGCAAATTTACAAATATAGCCATAATTAGCTATTTAAATCAATTACAATTAATTTGAAAGTTATCAAATAATATGGTTATGCAGAAAATAAAGTTCAGGGGTAAAAATGGCCATTTATTCTAATTGATCAATTTTCTTGAATTAAATGGAGTAAATATTTGCTTATTAATTTCTTATAATTTGAACAATTAATAAATAGTTATTTTAAACTATTTCCTTGATTGAATTTAGTAAAATGCATCATAATTGTTGTAAAGTAATTTCCAAATGGTTTATTATAGAAACTATTTTACCAAATAATAAGGGTAAAATATTATCTGCATAGTTTACAAAATCATTCTGATTTCTAAAGAGAATACACATTTTACTCCATTTAACATTCAAGTACTCTGAGCAATTAAAATAAATTATGGGAGGTCAAAAATTAGGTGTCAACACACCCCAAGCAATCAGACAATCTCTTTAATATAGATCTTAGCCAACTTCTCTGAATTGTAGGTAGTTTGAACTAGAATGAAGTGTGCGGACTTGGTCAACCAATTCATGAAAACCCAAATAGCATCAAACTTGCCCAAAGTCTTCGGTAGACTTACCACGAAGTCCATAGCTATCCTCTCCCGCTTCCATTTTGGAATCATCCTCTGACGCTCATACTTAAGTTGCTGGCAATTCAAACACTAGGAAACGAACTCCATCATGTCCCTCTTCATCCTACACCACCAATAATGTTGTCTCAACTCATGATACATATTTGTAGCACCAGGATGGATGGAATATCTGGAACTGTGAGCCTCCTCCAAAACTAACTTAATCAAACCACTAACTCGAGGAAAGCAAACATGCCCCTTTAACCTAAAACCCCTTCTCAATCAAGAATTGTTTCCGTGGCCTCCCCACTCAACACCTTATCTCGAATCTTGCAAGATTTCACATCGTCAAATTGTTGTGCCTTAATTTGCTCCAAAAGAGACAACTTCGCCTCAACACAAGCCAGAACCTTGCCCGGTTCTGAAATATCAATCCTCACCATAATATTAGCCAAAGATTGAACCTCTCTAGCCAAGGAACCCTCCTAAAAAATCAAACGCGCCAAGCTACCCATAATCACCGCCTTTCGGCTCAATGCATCCGTTACCACATTAGCCTTGCCTGGATGATAAAGACTGGTGATGTCATAATCCATGAGCAGCTCCATCCACCTACGCTGCCTCAAATTTAGATCCCGTTGATTAAAAACTTGTTGAAGACTACAATGATCCATGAATACCTCACAATGAACCCTATAAAGGTAATGTCTCTAAATATTCAAGGCAAAAACTATTGCCACCAACTTCAAGTCATGAGTAGGATAGTTCTTCTCATGGACCTTCAACTATCTAGAATCATATGCAATCACCTTGCCTTCTCGCATCAATAACAACCCAAACAAATCCGAGAAGCATCACAATACACGATAAAGTCTTTTCCTTCCACAGGTAATGCTAAAATTAGAACTGAAGTCAACAAAGCCTTGAGCTTTTGAAAGCTGTCCTCACACTCATCAGACCACTGAAAAGCTACATTCTTCTAAGCCAACTGAGTCAAATAGGAAGAAATAGATGAGAACCCTTATACGAAACAATGATAGTAACTCGCTAAGCCTACAAAACTCTGAATCTCAGTCACCGAAGTAGGCCTACCCTAACCTCTAACAGCCTCAATATTCTTGGAATCCACCATGATGCCATCCTTCGACACTACATGTCCTAAGAATGCCACTGCACTAAGCCAAAACTCGCATTTCGAAAACTTAGCATGCAACTTCTTTTCTTTTACCAACCAAAGTACGATCCTCAAATGCTTCTCATAATCTTCCTTGCTACGAGAGTACACTAAGATGTCATCAATGAAGACAATGACAAACGAATCCAAATAGGGCTTGAAAATCCTGTTCATCAAATCGATGGCAGCTGCGGGGGCATTTGTAAGCCTGAAAGACATGGCCAAGAACTCAAAGTGACCATAGCGGGTCTTACAAGCCGTCTTTGCATTATCCTCGGCTCTAATCTTCAACTGGTGATACCCTGACCTCAAGTAGATCTTAGAGAAGATCGACGCACCCTGAAGCTGATCAAACAAGTCATCTATGCGAGGTATCGGATACTTGTTCCTGATTGTGACCTTGTCCAACTATCGATAGTCGATACATATCTGCAAGGTGCCATCTTTATTCTTCACAAATAGAATGGGAGAACCCTATGAGGAAAGGTCTAATGAACCCCTTACTCAATAAATCGTGCAACTGTTCCTTCAACTCTTTCGGAGCCATACAATAGGGCGGGTTAGAAATAGGACGAGTTCCTAGCTCCAAATCAATACAAAAATCAATATCCCGATCAAGTGGCATACCAGACAAATCTGTGGGAAAAACCTCCAAAAACTCACTAACTATAGGTACCGACTCTAAGGAAGGAGTATCCACACTCGTATCCCAGATGTGCGCTAAGTAAGCTAAACATCGCTTATCCACCAACTTCTTTGCCCGAAGGAACGACATAATCTTC
>NC_081346.1:58024438-58093858 GCF_029784015.1 Lycium ferocissimum | reverse complement strand
AAGCCGGGGTATTTTGGGTATGTCGGGGGCCCCCGCCTAAACCCCGGGTTGGAATGATGTTCCATTTTTAAACCCGGATTTTGTCCTATGTATAGTACGCATATGATGTCGCTGGTCTATCATGGCAGCCTTATTGGCCCGTGTATATATGTATACTCCTTTTTAGGTTGTTTATCATGTCTATAGTTATGCTTCTTAAAGAATGAATGTTAATACGACCTTATCAGCTTATGTTGAGTCTAATGGATTAAACGAGATTAAATGAACATTGGCGCTTGGTCGAGTAGGGCACCGGGTGCCAGTCGCGGCCCTCCGATTTGGGTTGTGACAAACTTGGTATCCGAGCAGGTCTATCTTAGGGAGTCTACAAAGCTGTGTCTAGTAGAGTCTCATTTATGGGTGTGTTGCATGCCACACTTATAATTGGAAGGCTACTGGGCATTTAGGATAGTTACCTTTCCTTCATGTTCTAGATTGTGCAATAGAACTGAGTCATAAGGAATGAAATTCTTAACCCTAACATTTGTTTGTTTCATTGTCGGGAGATGACTTCTTCTAGAAATAATACAGATGATCTAAGGGCTAAGATGATAACGGGAATGGAGGTGAGTTACTCCATGGAGGAGGACCTATCTGAGATTATGCCCTCTATCGAGACAGACCCATTCGAGATTATTCCTTATATCGAGACAAATCCATCTGATATTCAAGATGAGTCATCGCTACGGGTGTCTCCAACCCTGATGGTATTAGAGGAGCCAGGAAGAGCTCCAGCATTACCAGTTCCACCTATGGCCCCAGCTGAACAGGAGGTAAGAGAGGCAATGCAGATTCTGACACAATTGGTTGAACCCGGACCCCATACCATGACAAAGCATAGGAGGATGTGGGGTCCTCTGAGGGATTGGGAAGTCTGTAATATTAGGAATCAGTTAATTAGGACTCACCAGCCTCTACAAGACATGACATAGACGAGCTTAGTGGTCAGACCATGAGGGTCAGAATAGTGGTATTTCATAGACCTCAGCGACAACATGCCGGCAGAAAAGGAGGGCAGGTAGGTGGACAATTTCCAATCTACCTAGCTTTTTTTTTTTTTTTATCTTATCAAGGCTGCAGGTAGAGAGACATTTTTATGGATCTACTAGATTGAGGCTCCTGGGTAGGGCCATGAGCACACACCGGGCCTTGTCATATGAGTGATCGAGTTGCTTATGGCCGGAAGCCGATTGTGTAGGTTCATAGATGTCCTAGGCTAGACCAAAAGGAATCGAGCACACATCGGGCCTTGTCGTATGAGTGATTGGAGTTGCTTATGGTGCGGAAGTCAGTAGCACTAGGTTCATAGATGTCCTAGGCTAGACCAATGGAATCAGCGTAGGAGCAGAGGGAGAGCCCCAGGCGCCGGTACAATAAGCGGGTGAACGATGACGGCAGGTATATTTACTATTTTGATAAAAAAAAGTCTACATTCCTACAAGTGTGGTGTTGATATTTTATATGTTATGTTGTAATGATAGCTCTTAAAGTATTTTTGGTAGAGCTAAAAGAATTCATCAAAGGAAAAAGAGTAATGTTAAGAGAAGAAATTTGCATGGGGTTTCCAATTGAGCGATAGTTAAGATCATGTTTATGTATGACTCATTGGTAAGGTTAGGGGTGCTTGATTAATAAGGTAACGGTATGTTTAGATAGAGGCCATGTTTCCTTATAAGAAGGTCACGAGAAGGATACACATATGTTTTAATTGGGCGGTTAAGTTCACCTACGCAGTTATAAGTAACGAATGTTAGGAGCAATCAATAAGATGTGACGGTTTATAAGCTAGAGGTGAAGTGCGCATGATGGAATAAGAGAAAAGTATAGATTATAAGGGTTATGATATTCTTCCTTCATGACAATACGATGTGAGCTTGCTAGGTCCTTACAAAGGTAATTATATCACTTCTGATCCTAACAAGATTAAATCCAGTTAGAAACGGCTGAAAGATGGCTTGCATCACTCGATGAGTTATAAAGAGACAAGAATATCATTGATTATTATCTACAAAGTTGTTATGAGATTATATAGGCAAAAGTTATAAGGAGCATGGACTGACGGTGAGAGAAATATAAATGTGTGGTAGAGATGGGTAATAGATGATCAGAAGACATACGACATAACTCAAAATTACGAATGGAGCAAATAAGTCATATAGGAATGAAAGTGTTGTTCGTGTATTAGTTAATCGTACGGCGTGTGAATTAATTTGGGGTTAATAAATTGAAAGCAAAAGTCTCAAACAAGAGTTCGTGGACTTAAGTTTTTAGGCAAGTTAACCCTATAAGGGGAAGGAAGTAATTTTGCTACACCTAAAGAAGAAACAATGGTTGCTAATCAAAGGAAAGAAAAATACGGCTGCTAAGAGATGTTCATACATTCCCCCTACAATTGGGTAAGAGGAGAACTTCTTATATCTTTCTGAAAAGTAAATTAACCTGGACATTGATATCGACTGAAGTTTGAGGTTAAAGTGTTAATAATATTATAGTGCAAGACGAACATTTCTTTTGAGGAAGAATTTCTTACCTAACTTATTATGGTAAGTGGGACACGTTTGAGGACTCGTGTGTAAACTCAAGTAGAAATAGAAAGAGTTGAAAGGAATACATAAATGAAGAAGGATTTTTAGAAAACAAGAGGATGATTAATAACAATTGTTCAGGATTGGTAAGATGTGGATAATTGTTATGGACGTGCCAGAGGGAAGATGCACTCGCACCGGTAACTATAGATGATAAGTCGGTGTACCCCGTTCAAGGGAGAAACAAGTACAATATGTACTGAGGATGATAGGAACATTCCAAGTTCAAATTTAAGCTGATAAGGATTTTCCCGATTGGATAGCATTTAGGTGAAAGTATTTAAGCAGAGGCCGTAAAGAGTTAGCCTAAACCTACGGACTTGACAAGTTTGAAAGTTACTAGTAGAAGTCTCCATGAAAAGGGGTTCCTTCCATTGCAGCTCCAGTAACGGAATGGACTTAGGAAATGATTAAGAGTATACTTGTGAGTGGATGTTCTCGGATCAGGAGATAAATTTATTGATATAACTTGAGGGTGCAAACAAAATATGATGTTGATATACCCTAAAGGAGCAATCAGGACATGCGATATTTTGAAATGTTTTGAATGTCCGCTGACTTAAGTTGCATATTAATGTGGCACGACAAATGACTGATTACATTCCGGATAATTATAAAAACATAGAAAAGAGTTATTTTACTTCAAATTTTAGGGTAAACAAACACTAGGTATCAACAGAATGATAAGACGATATTACCTATGGATCGAGAAGGGAACCATGCCTCTACATATAGGAAGCTAAGGATACGGTAAGGAAGATGGGTTGAGTTGACAAAAGACTACGATATCAATATCCTATATCACCAGAGAGATGAATGTTATGAGAAGCTTGTCGTAGCATGGGAAATTCAAGTTTCTAATAATGTGACACAGGCTAACTAATGTGCCAGTAACCTTTATGGAGATGATGAACAAAGGCGTCTTGATAGGTTAAGTGTTACATGAAATGAGAGTAGTCGATGAGCCAACGTGATGCACAACTTTATAATGGAGGCGAAGAATGTGACCAATAAGGCACTATGACGGGTAATACTTACACGTATTTGCTATGAGATTGTTACAGGGGCCAAGTATGACTGATTAGAGGTAAAGAAAGGGTAAGCGACAATATAAGAATTAAAGACACGACAGTCCCTAATAGGGGTAGTAAACTGTTGGAACATAAATCTGCAGTTTAATATACATTTCATGATGATTTTTTTAATGGGAAGACTTACGTATACAAATGATGTAAAGAAGGGATAACCTGGGGATATTAGCAATTATTTGATATTCAGATTAAGTTGGTAAACCCTAAGAATGAGGGTGTCGTTGTGCGGAATCACTCCTTGTGGTCAAAGTGGGGAAATGAAAATATAAGGATCTTACGTTGGTATGGTACAGAGAAGGAAGTTAACGGGAATGATTCATACCTTTTGAACATGATTCAAGTGATGCCCTAAGCTGGGTTACGAGATAAGATTATAATGGAGGTTTATTACTGCTACTGTTTAGTTATCTAAGTTCAACAGAAATATACTATGAGGTGAAAGCAACGTATTCGTACGATGATACGAAGAAGAAAATGACATAGCTTTAACGAACAGCTTAAGGTGGAACATCAGGAATCCAATAAGCTAACTCAGGATACAAAAAATACGATCAAAATTTATGCGAGTTTTGAAGCCAGAATCGACAGGAGATGGTTGCTTGCTCCTTTATTAGGTTGTCTACAATAACAATTATCATTATATGGGTATAACTATAGGACTCTAATTGGATGGTTGAAAACCAATAAGACGAGACTGTTTGGACCAACTTTAGCTCACCGGGTGGTGGAAGAAGTAAAGCGAATACAAGGACGTTAAGGGTAACTTAGGACGAACAAAAGTTTTAAATAAATAAGCAATGAAGTAACTCAGAGTTGATTCAAATAGAAAGGGTAGCCCTGAAATGTCACCAATGAACAGCGTTATACAATTCGATAAGAATGATAAGCTCATCCCACGATATGCAGGGTTACATAAAGTAATTCAATGAGTTGGGTAAGTAACCAAGCCGAAAGTTGTGGAAGGCTTAACAAAAAAGGGGTATTGATTACCATATAGGGCCAGCAAGTTGAGAACCAAGAAATAAGCATGGTGAGGAAACAACGTGATTTCTTTTTTTTTTTTTTTAATCAAAGGAAACAACGTGATAAATAACGCAATCCCGTCATTTATTTCAGACTATCGGAGGTATAAAGATTTAAGACTAATTTGCCTATTCGAGCGTAGGAGATATGAGATGATAATGAGTTGCGTTAAATGGTTTGTGGTCCGGTGAGACTGGTATCGTAGTATACCTAACCCTGTACGGCCTATAGTTGGAATTATACAGGAATCTTCGTCAAAGTAATATAAAGAGCCGCAAAATCAATAGGCCCTTTGTGCAACTTAACATTTGAGGATGAATTTTTCTAAGGGTGAAAAGATGTTACATCCCGTATTTTTGTTCAACTTATACACGACTAAGTTGAGGTTGACGAATGCACTTAAACATGAGAAATGAGATTTTGGGCAAATAAAAATGAGCTGCTTGCTTACCCGACGTGCCTGCTTCACCAACTTACTTCCCGTCCTACTTGCTTGAGCTACTTGATACGTATCTTAACTACGAAGTAAGAATGAGATGTGTTAATTTCAATGGACCATCAAGTGACACCTACTAATTAAGTAAGTATGTGACAAGTAGGTGCATCACCTACTTGCTTAAAAAGGAAAGGAGTAGATTTTTTCTCAAATTTAAAAGGGAAAAGGCACCCTTTACATATCAGATTTGTATCTCTCTCTTTACCCCACTTTATATCCACGACCCTAAGACCCAAAACTATCCATATAATCTCCTCCAAGGCTGGCCACTCCAATCTCCCTCAAGCCCTAAGTGATTTTCTCTTCTTTTCAAGTTCTAGTTGGAGGAAAACTTAAGAGTTGAAGAACCCAGATCAGGAGCTGAGTTTATACACCAAGTGAGGTGAGTGTACTCCCCTATTTCATCCTCTTTTTCTACTGGAAAGGTGGAGAAATTTTTTCCATAATAGTAAGAACTCGCGGAAGGATGATTGGAGGCAGTGAGTTCAAATTATTCGATTTGTAGTGAACTGTTTCGTGTTGTGTTTGAGTTGTCACTTTTCCTACTATTTCTATGGAGTTTGAAAGGATAAAGGGCATGGATAAATTCCACATAATGGTAGGGTAGTGGGCTGGTTGTTCGTCATTACGTTTCAGGTTGTTTGACACTAGCATAATTATAATTTTGTGCAGAGTAAACTTGTAGGCTCTTGTTGTGATTTATTGGAGGGCTGCTAACCAAGGTAAGGTTTTACTTCCTCTTTATGTATATGAGATTTCTGAACCTTTAAGTATATTGGTTTTTCAAGAACTTGTGAAATGGTGACTAAAAGTTGTAATCTAGTGTTGAACGTTGTTCTAATGGATGGTGGAGGTTGTTCCTGTATTGTTGAAGGGCGGAACATGTGGTTGTTGGTTGTTGTCATTGTTGTTGTTGTTGTTGGTATTATTCTGAACTTGGGAAAGTAAAGGACATAAGGGAGGTGCTGTCCATATTTCTGTACATGAGCTAGTGGCTTGAAAGTTGTATTCTAGTTCTTCCGTAGCTTAACCATAGTTCTAATATCTTAATGTAAGTTGAAGTGTTCTGGGCAGTATATATGTATGTATTGGGTCGTTGAGTAAGAGACAAAGGTATGTTAAGGCAAACTCTCTTTCTTTTGGTTTGATCCAAGTAAATGAAACATAAACGTAATGTCATTAAGAATATCCATGTTATTCATTCCTATGTTATGTATTCAAAGCACGTCTATATATGATTCCTAAGTCTCTTTTGAGGCTTATGATAATCATGTTGATGTTCATAATGTATTTGGAGGGTTATCGACTACAAGTCACTCGGAAATATGTTCCAATGTTCTATAAGAGTCTTCATGCATTATATATATATATATATATATATATACACACACACACACACACACACTATGATCAAGGCATTATATACGGATATAAGATATCTATATGGGTTATGGGAAAGGGAATGGCATTATATACGCACCACTACCTGATCAGCTGGTTACATGATGATGATTATGCCCACAGAGGCTGTTGTGGTAAAGAAGATACCCAATGGCGTTATATACGCATATATGTATAAGTATGTAAGTATAAGTATGCATGTTCATGGTCCAAAGAGGCAGTTCAAAGGTATAGGTTGATCCTTATATCCCTCTCATGAAGGATATTTTATTGTTATGTTTCATTTCTACCTTACATATTCAATACATTATTCGTACTAATGTCCCTTTGCCTGGGGATGATCTGTTTCATTCCACCAGGTGCAGGTAAATGAATAGAGAAAAGAGAACAAAAGGCTATCCTTGGATTTTGGATTGGTAAGCTGCACTTTCATCCGGAGCCTTATCGAGTCGGGTACATATGTATATGTCAATTTGTATGATGGGTATGTCGGGGGCCCTTTCCTGACCTATGAAAGAGTATGATGTTCTATGTTAGAGGCTTTGCCGATATTGTCCAGTGTTTTCAGAGGAGTTTTTGGGGTGAGCCCCGAGGCGAGGAGTACCAAAAATGCTCCGGAGCGCAAATGAAAGGCGTAGATCCATAGGGCGTACACTCTAGAATTTGGGGCATAAGTCCCAAGCGCAAAAGTGTAAGCCCGGACGTAAAGGCGTACGAATTGGGTTCAAGTTTTCCCCAGTCCCTTCTCATCAATGGACTCCTGACGTATACGAAGGAGTGCGGTTCGTTTGAGAAATTCCTACCTCTCTATCTATCTCTGAGATGTTTGGATTTTTCAAAACTCCATGGACATCTGAGAAATGCTATCCCCACTCGACCGATTTTTACTTGTTCAAATAACAATTAAGGTATTTATTTTAAAAGTCTTTTTGCTATAGATTATGATTTTTAATATTGTTATAATAGTATTTATACTTTGTGTTATCATGTTGTAGTGATTTTAAAAAAATATATATATAAATAAAGAAAGAAACTCTCATTGAAAATAACACTGCCATAAATAGTTTTTTCAGATGATTATGTCTGAAATTGATATGATAGAGATTTAATAGCACTATGTTCCTGAAGCAACTTCATCAATTTTTTGTCGTTGCTCTTATACTTTTTTCTCTTTCTCCTTCTTTGAATATATTAATAAAAGTCAATGCAAATATTAGTTGGGGTGGGAAGGACTAATAGATTTAGAGATTGACGATGAAGTGAATGAAGATTCATTTTAAAGATTAGCTAGGCTATTATCATTTTTTGTGTCGTGACCTTTGTCAAATAATCATTATAATAATGTTTTTATATTATTGGTGATTTATTTGCAGAATTTTTAATGAAAACTTTACATTTGCTTATTTTTCAGTAATAAAATTATAAAATTGAAGATACATGAGACATACGCCCCGTAGATCCATGGAACTTACGCCCCGTGTCTCGGGGCTTACGCCTCGCCCCGTGCTGTGTAAAACGCTTCGCCTCGCGCCCCCGCCTATTAAAACACTGATATTGTCCTGTGTATAGTACGCATATGATGTTGTTGGTCTATCATGGTGGCCTTGTTGGCCCGTATATATGTATACTACTTTTTGGGTTGTTTATCATGTCTAGAGTTAATGCTTCTTAAAGAATGAATGTTGATACGGCCTTATCGGCTTATGTTGAGTCTAATGATTGAAAGATATTAAATGAATGTTGGTGCTCAAACGAGTAGGGTGTCGGGTGCCGTCGCGGCCTCGATTTGGGTCATGACATGAATCCTGCAACATTGAACACACGATGTAAGTTCGGTTGCCTCCCAACCATCACCTGATTTAACGTTGTGACACAAATGTTTTTATATTTTTTCTCTTTTCTTGTGCTTTTCAATTACAGTCCTCGGGTTGCCTCTCGCACAGCGCTTGATTTAATGTTGTGGCATGACGCAAGTCCTTCTTCGAGTCATCCTTGACCAAGAACGTTTGCGTCCTATCCATTGTTTATATTTCCACCATACTATCAGGCGTGACTTTAGTCACCCGAAACGGTCCCGACCATTGAGACTTTAGCTTACTAGGAAATAACTGTAGCCAGAAGTGAACAAGATTACCTGCATCCCTCGCGCGAACTCGTGATATTGAATATGCCTATCATGCCATCTCTTCGTCTTCTCTTTGTATAACTTGGCGTTGTCATGCAACTGCAACAACCGCCTCTCACTTGCCAAGTTCATATCTAAACTGAGCTTTTTGATTGCCCAATATGCCTTATGCTCCAACTCCACAGGCAAGTGACTTGCCTTCTCATAAACTAACCTGTAAGGAGAAGTCCTAGTAGGTGTTTTGTACGCTGTCCGATAAGCCCACAAAGCATCATCTAATTTCACTGCCCAATCTTTTCCCTGCATAT
This sequence comes from Lycium ferocissimum, assembly GCF_029784015.1. Taxonomy (NCBI): domain Eukaryota; kingdom Viridiplantae; phylum Streptophyta; class Magnoliopsida; order Solanales; family Solanaceae; genus Lycium; species Lycium ferocissimum. The sequence continues at coordinate 58,084,790 of NC_081346.1, read as the reverse complement.
TCACTGTTTTCTCCAAGATTTGCATCATCTCTCTATTGGACACTCTTACTTGTCCACATGTTTGCGGGTGGTAAGCAGTATAAAACTTGTGCTTCACCCCATATTTAGCCAAGAGGTTCTTCATTAGATTATTACAAAAGTGAGCTCTACCGCCACTAATCATCGCTCTCGAAGTTCCAAACCTTGCGAATATATTCTTCCTCATAAAGTTAGCCACCAAATTTACATCGTTAGAAAGGAGAGGAATTGCCTCCACCCACTTTGACACATAATTCACCGCTAGGAGAATATACTTGTTCCCATAAGATGGTTGAAAAGGCCTCATAAAATCAATGCCCCACATGTTGAATATCTCTACCTCCAAAATATTGGTCAAAGGCATCTCATGCCTCTTAGAGATGTTTCCGATTCACTAGAATCGATCTATCACAACTTCTAGCAAACGCATGTGCATTCTTGAATAACGTGGGCCAATAAAAACCCAATTGCAATGCCTTTTCTTCAGTGCAATCACCACTATGATGTCCCCTATATGGGGAAGAATGACAACTCTTTAACAATTGTCTCACCTCGGTCTATGGAATCCATCGTCTCACCAGCTGGTCAAGACCCTGTTTGAACAGATACTACTCATCCTATGTGTAGAACCGTGAATCATGATAAAGTTTCCTTCTCTGTTGCGTAGTAGTTTTAGGTGGGTGGACCCCACTCACAATCAAGTTCATAATATCAGCATATCACGGCATTTCTGTAACAGGAATAGCAAAAAGTTGCTCATTAGGGAAAGCTTCTCGGATCTACCCGCCTTCCACAAAATGATGATGACTCTACAATCCGATAAGTGGTTAGCGACCTGATTCTCTGTCCCTTTATGATCCTTTATCTACACATCAAACTCTTACAATAGCATAATCCATCGAATAAGCCTGGGTTTTGCATCCTTCTTGTTGAATAAATACGGGAGTGCAACATGATCTGTATACACAACAATATGAGTCCCTATAAGATAGGACCGAAATTTATCAAAGGCATACACCACCATTAACAACTATTTTTCACTTAAAGTGTAATTCATCTAAGCAGCATCAAGAGTCTTGTTGGCATGATAAATCGAGTCAAAGACTTTATCTTTCCTTTGGCCCAGAACGGCTCCCACAATAATATCACTAGTATCACACATCAACTCAAATAGAAAATTCCAGTCAGGCGCTATCATTATTGGTGCAGTGACCAACTTCTGCTTCAACTCCTCAAAAGCCTTCACACATGCATCGTGTAATACAAATTTCACATCCTTCTCAAGCAGTTTGCACATCGGACTGGATATTTTTTAAAAGCCCTTAATGAAGCATCTGTAAAACCATACATGACCCAGAAAACTACTTACCCCCTTAACAAATACAGGGGGTGGTAGTTTCTCAATAACGTCTACCTTTGCATAATCAACTTGTAAGCCTTTCTTTGACACCTTCTGTCCAAGAACAATACCTTCTCGGACCATAAAGTGACACTTCTCCCAACTCAGCACCAAGTTGGTTTTTTCATATCTGGCAAACACACGATCCAGATTCCTCAAACATGCATCAAATGAATTCCCAAAGACCACGAAGTCATCCATAAACATTTCTACGAAATCCTTCACCATATCAGAAAATATTAACATCATACACCTTTGAACAATTACAGGTGCATTCCATAAGACAAATGATAGCTGCTTGAAGGCGTATGTACTATAAGGGAAAGTGAAAGTAGTCTTCTTTTAGTCTTATGGTGCGATAGCTATTAGATTATAGCAGGAATAACCATCAAGAAAATAGTATTACTCTTGTCTGACTAATCTGTCAAGCATTTGATCAATAAATGGGATAGGATAGTGTCCCTTTCTTGTGGCCTCATTTAGTTTTCGATAATCCATGCAAATTCTCCACCCTGTCACAGCTCTAGTTGGGATGAGCTCATTTTTGTCATTGGTTACCATCGTCATCCCTCCTTTCTTTAGGACACACTATACTGGGCTAACCCAATTGCTATCAGAAATGGGGTAGATAATGCCTGAATCTCACCACTTGATTACCTATTTTTTGATCACTTCCTTCATCACAGGATTTAATCTCCTTTGGTGTTGTATGCTTGGCTTGTGAGCATTCTCCATCAGTATCTTGTGCATGCAGAATGCTGGAATAATTCCCTGAATATTAGATATCTGCCACCTCAATGCTCTCCTTTGATTTTTTAAGATCTCTAAGGACTTCTTTATTTCTGCATCAGTGAGCTCAACTGCCAATATGACAAGTAGAGTTTCACCCACACCCAAGTACACATATTTGAGATGCACGGGTAGGGGCTTCAACTCTAACTTCAGGGCCTTTTCTATCGATAACATGGGCGGTGGGCCAACTTGTCTATCAAGTGATTTAAACTCCCCCTCTCGAATGTAAATGCCTGCCAGATCAAGAATCTGCACTAACTCGAATGCCTCTATATCCCGAAAAATACCATCACCCACTTTAACTACCCAGTCGGTCGTTTTGAGAACCGGTGCTCTAGTTTGTGTGTCGTCTATTCCAGAAGCTTCGTTATAATTATTTTGACTTGCTAGCCAAATTTGAAGTCAAACGAATATCATTTGGTTTACTTCGAGAGAAGGTTTCACTTTGGAAATTCCGACATTCAATTATTTGGATAAATTGTTTAGTTTAGGAAAACGTGCTTTGGTTGTCAATCTGAAGATTCTGTTAGATTTGAAACACTAGTTATGATCTATGGAAATAGACTGGGCTAATTTTAGAGTTCGTTTGGTTGGTTTTTGACAATTAAGTCGGTTAATGTTTAATATGCCTATTTATGGTGAAAAGATGGCCACGGGAAGAAATTAGACCTGGATCTGAGATTTGTTGTTTATATTAGCTTTGTTGTGATGTTTATGACTTATGGGGATGGGTGACTCCATTCCCGAAGTGATCGGATGAGAATCGAAGAAGAAAATTAAGTTTTAGAATTTTAAAGGCTTAAGTTTGAGAAGTTTGATCAAAAATTGACTTTTGGGTAAACGTACTCGTAATTGAATTCTGACAGTTCCATTAGGTCCAGAATGTCATTTATCACTTAGTCGAGTCGTTGATTCGATTCCGAAGAGGTCCGGGCGTGATTTGAGTGGTTGGTTGAGAAACTAGCTTTTGGTATGATTTGGAGTTGACCACGGTCAACATCGGGTCAAGACGGACCCGTTTGGTGTTTTGAGAGTTCGAGCAGGTTCGTATGATGATTTTGGACTTGTCCACAAATTTTGATTAGATTCCGATGAGTTTCGGATGTGTTTGGGTTGTATGGTGTTTGTTTTTTGTTTCGACGCCGTTTTGAGCAAAAAGGGTACCATAATGAGCAAATGAGCTTTGATTTGTATTTCGATTGAACCATTAGATCGGTATCGTAATTTCAGAACTGTAGCAACAAGAATCGTCGAGTTTCGCCATCGTATGAGGGAGATATGGGCATTTTACTAAAATTTGCTGTGCTGATTTTCTGGTATGACTTTTACTGAAAATTACGGAATTGCCACTGAGATCGTCCCTTAAATTTCTGCCTTCTTCCAAAAATTGAAACCACCATATCTCACTCATTTTAAGGCCAAATGAGGTAATGCAAAAGCCTAACTTGAGTGAAATTCGCAAGGAATCTATTGGAGTTATCAAAAGTGTGCTTTGGAATTGTTCTAGCACCAGATATGGGTCGGACAACTGGATGTTTTCATTCTTATTATTTTCTTTGGGTTTCTCACAATCTTAGAAGCTCGATTTTGGGAGACTTGATGAGACTCTTTCAAGAATTATCATTTGGCTAAGATTCCAAACACCTTTTTATGATTATTCCATCGTTTAGTAGGATTTTTCATGCTAAGATTCTTGAAGTAAGAGAGGTAAATTGGGGATTTAAAACCCTAGGCTTGAACTTGGTTTTTCTTCAATTAAACATGAATTAGTGGATGGATTTCACTCATTTTTTATATATAGGCTCCATAAGTAATGGGTAAACTGAATTTGAACAAAATTTCCTATTTTGCCCTTCGTGGCTCGGATTCCTATTTTTGGAGACTTTTTGGGTTCGGATTTAAAGTATGTCAATATCGGTACCATTGGATTCGTATGACTTCCTAGATTAATAATTTTACCTATTGAACCCGATTTTCTTATGAAATGACCATTTTGCCCCTTGTGGTTGGGAATGGGTTTTTGAACTAACTTTTTTATCCAAAATTCTTCTAGGACTATTACGGGTATCCTTCGAATTCCCTCATTTTCCCCATTCCATGAGCTAAGGTTCATACCCAAATTTGAGGGTTTTGCCTAGAATTCGAATTTAAGTGATTTGTTAGTTCTTCTAGCTTATAATTGATGGGAACACCTAGAACATTAATTTCATGTTGAGACCTATAGATCCCTAATTTCATCGTTTTAATTCATAAATCCCATTCCATATGTTGGGATTTGAGTCTCAATAGAAGTAAGGGTTGCATGATGTTTCTTTTTTATTCTAATTTCATAATTCGGATATGATTAGACTTCCATTATCACGAGGCTCAAAGGAAGGGAAAGACTAAGGTTTGACTATTGGAGATTTGATGTTCGGCTTTCCAGGTAGGTTACGGTTTATCTTATGGTGAGACTACGATTAGCGAAGCGTATGTTTAGATGATATTGTTAGAGAATGCATGTAAACCTTTGGGTATGAAGTTTGGGATGGATATTGCCTTAGGTTGGGCCTTGTTGTATGATTTGGGGGGTAGCCACCCCGTTGCATTGTTGAATTATCTTGTTCTATTTACTTATTGGCTCGTTTCCATGTTGAGACATCGTATAGGGGTGATTAGTGATATATCATGACTATGATATTGCGGTACTTTACTTGATTTGATATTGAGATGAGAATTGTGATTCCATTGTGGCTTATTGTGTAGCCTTATTATTGATATAACTTGTGTGCCATGTATGGTACTTTTTGGGATTGAATTGGTTGTTGATATTACATTGTATCGTATTCATGCTCATTTCCATGATACATTGATATTGCATTGTTATGGTACTGAGGATGGAAAGTGAGAAGGAAATACTAATGCGTTGAAACACATTGTATATCGAGTCATCTTTGGGCTGTGTGCAGAATGACTGATATGAGGCATATAGGTGGGAATAGAGTCATCTCTGGGCTGTGTGCGGAGTGACTGGTACATGGACTTCGTGGGTCCCTTATGGGTTATGCTGTCGAGATGTGATGCTCCATCGGTCGGAGTACATCGGTACGGTGCATATGCATTTTATTCATCATTCAAACATTGTTGCATTGCATTGTACCTCTTGGTTTTTTGTGATATGGTTGTGATATGATTGTGATATACTGGTTCGGAATGGTTATACTGAGATTCGTCATAGTTGGGTTTAAATGCTTTAACATAGGTGATGACTTACTATGATATGATTGTGATATACTGGTTCAGATTGGTCACACTGTGATGTGGCACAGTTGGGTTTAGATGCTATAACATAGGTGGTGACTTGTACCATGGTTGTGGATTCGTGTTGACTTGTACCTTGTTGTTTTACATGTTTATCTTGCTTTGTTGTCTTTATATACGTTAGCTAGTCTTAGTCGGCCTATGATACCTAACAATACTTGTTGTTTGTCTTGACTGCGATTCTTTGCATTCTTTTATGAATGCGAGTACCGAGTTGATCTTCTTCTACCCCTCGTGGTGATTATCGAGGTTGTTTACCGAGTTTATTCGGGGTGAGCGTGAGACATTCACCTGCTCGAAGACTCTTCTTACTATTTATGTCTTATTTCCATTTCGAGACATCTTTTCAGATCTCATGTATTATTCAGACTTGTAGTGTTTAGTAGAGCTCTTGCATGACCAGACCAGATACTGGGGTTGGATTCTCATTACTTCTACACTTATTTATATTATTATTGTGAGACTTACGTTATTTGATTTTCTTCCTCTTACTTATGTTTTATGAATATTGGGATAAGGGTTCTCCTACTGAGAAGGGAAAGGTAGGTGCCCGCACGACTTAGTGAAATTGGGTCGTGACACCCACTAAGGCTCTCTCCAATAGGTCGCTAGACGTAATAAGAGGTTCTTAGTGTCTTTGATCACCACAGTGATAATAGAAAGCTCCTCATAGATTGCGGGCAACTTGAGGGCTCATAGATTGCGGGCAACTTGAGGGCCTTCTACACATTGAACACCTTAACTTTATCATGTACCCTCATATTTAGCTACCCCACGGGTACATCAATCATCGCTCTTCCTGTGGTAAAACAATGGACGCCTCAAGATAAATGGGACTTCCAAATCTGTCTCGAAATTTAAAATAACAAAATTTGTCGTAAATATAAGGGACGCTACCTTTACCACAACATCTTCGATGATACCCTCAGACCTGGCCATCTATCTGCCAGCTGTAGAACAATAGTAGCCGATCTCCGATTTTCTAACCCCAGCATTCGGAACATTGAAGACGGCATCAATTAATACTAGCACCAAAATTGCAGAGTGCTCGTGCAATGACTTACTTCCCAATTGTGATCTCAATAGTGAAACATCCCAGATCCTTCAGCATTGTGGGCAATTTGCTTTGAATTTGAGTTGTGCACTCTTCAGTAGGTGTAACTGTGGCATACTTTGTGAATCGGCTCATATTTGCTATAATGTCATTGATATACTTGGCATACTTTGGAATCCCTTGCAACATATTATTATGGGAACATTGACATGCACCTACTTCAGTAAGTTAAGAGACATCTTATATGTGGCCTCTTATTTCTGCTTCGCCAACCGCTGTGGGAACGGAGGAGGTGGCTTGGCAACCAATGGCTATGGCTGCTTCACCAAAGGAAGCTTCGACCTCGATCTCATCATCCTCAATTGCCTCTTTAAATGCTTCTACCCGAGTCATTTTCTTTGGAGTAAGTTGCTCCAATTCTCTCCCATTTATGCAAGTCATAACATTACACGGTTTCGGATTTAGGTCAGTGTAACTTGGAAGTTCCCTAAGTGTTCTAGTGTTCTGAGCACCATCTATTTGACCAATCTACCTCTCTAGATTGCACACTATCAGGTCATAATTCTGATTCTCGGCCATCATCTTCTGCATATATACCATCATCTTCTTCATCATTTCTTTCATATTGCTCATAGGAGCAGGAGTAGGATCCTGATTACGCCGTGCTAGCTGTTAGATCTATTTTTGATTGCCCTAATTACCACCCCAACCGAAGTTTGGATGATTCCCTCCAGTTAGGGTTGTAAGTATTTTCATGCTAAATGTTTTTACCTTAACCTCTTCCTGCATTTCCCACGAGGTATACCGATGCTAGATTTGCAAGACACATATCGCTGGTGTGGCCTTCAACACAGATCTCACAAAAGATGTTAGCTTGTTGCACTGCTTGCACCTATTTTTGTGCCTGCCCCATAGTAAACTTTTTGAATTCATTCTGCATACCCTAACTCTATGTTTATAGTGCTATATAATTATCCATTTCAAGAACTCCAACTGCTTTCTTAGTTATACCTCTGCTCATGTCACTATGCCAATTTGGATTGCTGCAGAGAACCTGTTCAAGAGAATAAAAAGTTCCTCATAGCTAAGATCAAGAGCTTTCCCACCTACTGTAGAGTCTAATAATATCTTCGTGTGAGCACCTAGACTCTCGATAAATTTATGCACCAGAACCTCGTTCGACTGGAGATTATGAGGACAATCCCGGAGAAGAGCTTTAAACCTCTTGCATGCCTGATATAACCTCTCTCCATTTTTCTGCCTGAATGATATGATATCACTCATAAGCCTTGCTAACTTCTCATATTGGAAGAACTTTTCAGACATTTCCTTGCTAAATCATCCCAAGAAGTGATAGAGCTTGCAAGTTCCGCCAAAAAGGAACTCTTCGCTTCCCCAAGTAGAGAATGGGAATAGCGTAAGTTGCACATAGTTTGATGGGACCCTTGCAGTATTATAAGTGTCAGCAATCTCTAAGAAGGTTTAGATGTTTGCTGAGGATCCTTATGCGGCAAGCACAGCGGACTGCTTTGGAGTAAAATAGGCCAATCATAGGATGTTTCGGTTGAAAGTCTCATGCCTAAATGACATTCCCCATGAGATGTACGGCTTGCACGCCATTTGGTGGAATATTATTGCGCCATATCCACAGGTACTTCAACAACAACCTATTGGTTTCTTAATAAAGCTAACTCTCTCCTGTGTTGGTGGAATAACTGTTCAGGCTCAGGATTGAATTCCTCCAGATTGTTCAAACTAGCAGCCCTTCGCATTAGACACTAGTACATGCATTAATAACAACAAAGATCAAGATGTTACTAGTTGAATAACTAAAGAAGTAATAGATTGTTCTAATAAAACCGTTATTTTCTAAGTCCCTAGCAACGACGCCAAAAACTTGTTGCTACCAAATGCACGCGCAAGTGTTGACACTCAATTTTGGCTCGTCGTGCTTGAAATTAAATAACAACTATACATGGTCGTCAAGTAATATAGTGACTATAATAGTCAGATATCGTACCCGCAGAGACTTATGATCAACGGTTAAACTAGAATGCATAACTAATACTAGTTACGCAAGTATGTGTGTAGAACGTTAGATTGTTTTGTAAACTAATGCAAAAAATAAAGACTAACTTAATAACTAACAATTTCTTCGCAAACGTTGGTTCAAAGCTTGAGTTTATCATAGAGATATGAGTATTCCAGGGTCGTGGTTGGTTCACCAATCCTATTTAGTCATGCAAATACTTCACCCTAGCAGTTTTATTCACGATTGCTACTTAAATTATTAATCTTGTTGTATTGTCCCGAACTACTTAAAAATGTTTGCTGCCTATATTCCTATGGAATTGACTTGTTAAGAACGCAATTTGTTTACGGTATTTAATTGAATGCGACGACTAAGTATATTCCTATGCTAGTCACAAATCTTAGCCAAACTGTAGGGATAATTAGATCACACTCTCCTTACTTCTTCTCTAATCTAATAACATCTTTCCCAAGTATGTAGATTAAATAGTAAATAAAACTCGATTGTTGCGCAGGCATTCATGCAATTATGAACTGAAGTAAAGAACCCATCGTATGTGAATAAACTACTAATATGAAAATGCTTGTTCAAATGTCAACACTCATGGTTACACCACAACCCCGGAATTATAGAGTTTAGCCACTCATTTTTCAAAACAAACATCATGGGTACATTAAAATTCATAAACAAACTAGAAAAGTAGAAGAAGCAATTAAAGCAGTAATCTGAAGTCTCCACAATGTGTTTTTCTTCGCCCAAGCCGTTATTTAGGCGTTAAAATATCCTATTTGTATGGAAGGGTAATGTCTAGGGTGTTTAAAACCTTTTCCCTAGCGAGGTAGGAAAAACCCAGTCGGGCTTGCGCTACTCTTATGACACCAAGGTGGTAAGGCTGTATTATATTACGTCAGAGACAACATCTTCTTGCGCCACCCTCGCGATGCAGGGATGGCACGAATGGACGAAATTCAGTCAGAAGCTGATGATCCTCGTGCCACCCTTGCGACGCAAAGGTGGCGCAGGAGCGCAAACTTTGGTCAGCAGCATCGCACGAACTTCTACTCTCTAGCACAACATTTTCAAAGCCTCTCCGAAATGGCCCAAATTCCTTCAATCTTGTCAACTGTACGTAAACATCACAAATAAACCAACATAAGCTCGAATCTAACAATTTCAGATCAAAATTGCTATTAAAGTACTAAGAAATTGCTGGGAAATGATACAAAATATAGATATTTGTGTAAAATATCAATAAAATGCATTTTTTTGAAAGATTTGCAGAATATCAGTTTATCAGTAGCTAATTTTTAGGATATCAAATAGTTTTCAATTAGTGTCCTCTGTAGCTTGAATTTAGAAGTTAGTTTTCTCTTTCTTTATAATTCGATTTTGTTGATAAGTCAATAGCATATTTTTCTATTTTTAGTTAGGAGTTGAAGTTATAAATTGCATGTCTTTCAATTCTTAATAAAATAATTTCTAGTAATAAAAAGACAACAAAACCTGACCTCCAAAAAAAGTCGGAAAACCAAACTCCGCATGTCGATTTAAGACTACAATATTTTTAATTAGTTTTTAAGAAAACCGACCTCCGATGGTCGATCATTGTAGCTCAAAAAAAAGAAAAACTTTTCAACCGAGTTCTTGAGGTCGAAAAAACACCCCGCGAAAACTTATTTAGAAATACCGACCTCCAGAGTGTCACAACCCAAACAGTAGGGCCATGACAGGCACCTGGGCCATACCTGCCGAGCATCGCTAATCATGCTTTCATATCTTAATCCTAAACAAGGGTCGACTACGAGGTTCATCAGATGGCAACCTGCAAGATCATAAGAGAGTTATACTGAAAAGGAGCAAGACCAAAAGGACATACGTATATAACCATGCTGGACAAAACTAGTACAAGCTGACAAGACCATCCTAGATAACTATGCAACAAAACATAGGTTGAGGAGGCCATACAATGTCTAACCATACTATAACTATCTACAAGCCTCTAATAGAGTACATGACATAATAAGGTCGAGATAGGGCCCCGCCATACCCGTATGTACAAAACAAATATATATGACGTACCAAAGTATGACAACAACTACGAGACAAGTGGAGTGCTCCAATATAAGCTGGTCGGCAACCTACTGAGGCGGATCGTCAACCTGTCTACGTGAACCTACAGGCATGAAACGCAGCGTCCCCCAAGCGAAAGGGATGTCAGTACGAACAAAGGACTGAGTATGTAAGGCATGAATGTAACCTAAGAAGACATGAAAGTACATGGGATAAAAGGAATGCAACCTGTACATCTGAACTGCCATGAGGGCCAATGATATGCATAAGTACTGCATATATGGGTATGTAATGCACTGGTCACACACACACACACACACACATATATATATATATATATATATATATATATATATATATATATATATATATATATATATATATATATAAAGCCGTCAAGCCTCTCGTGGGTATCCCAACGTATCATATCGGCCTCTATAGGCATAATCATAATTATATGACCCGCTAATCGTGGTAGTGCGTATATAACATCGCAACCTTCCCCATACCCCATATAGATATAATATAAGTATACGCGTATATAACGCCTATGGGGTCATAGTAAGTGTGTGTGTGTGTGTGTATATATATATATATATATATATATATATATATATATATATATATATATATATATATATTATATATATATATATATATAATATATATATATAATGCAATTCATGAAAATAATAAGTGACGCAAGGTCGTTACACCTCCGAACATCATTATGAAATAGCATTTTCATCAACATGTGACTTCATGAAGCATACTGAATCTAAAGAAGAACTTACTAAGGACAAAATTACCGGAACATGAATCAACATAGAACATCCCTAATTGCTAAGAATAGAATCATTATGGAGTAGCGCTATGTTTACGTTTCTTTCATGAGGATCACGCTAAAAGAAGTAAAGTGAGCCTTAACATACCTCAAGTCGTCAACACAACCCTATAACGAATTTGTCGGACTGGTACTCCAATCATCTTAGTCACTACAGCAAACCTGACAGCCAACAACATAACAACAACCTCATATAAGTGTCTTTAATTTCAAATCACTACTCACCCCAAGATTCTCATCAAAACAACCCAATATACGCTTTGTATACGACACTTATACACTTTCTTCTTCCAATTATACCAAGTATAACATCCTTAATACAATCTCAACACCAACTACTATCCTTACAACAAGATTTTAGCTTAAAAACACATTAACAACATGACTCAATTTATATTACAACTCAACATAAACTCAAGTTCATATTTGAACCTTCCCTCCAAATTCTTTCCGACCAAACCTAGTATAACCATCACATAAACTCATAAACATAGAATTATGATGGAATCTTACCTCAAGAGCTCAAGATTACTTCACCTTGAAGTATCCTTCAAAGCTTCTACAAGAAGGAGAAACAAGCTTCAACAATGCTTTGGAAACCTTTAGCACTTGATCTTCTCTTTTGATCTTTGATTTCACTTAGGAGTTGATTAGGTATGTTGGAGAAGGTTTTCTAGAAGGTTAGAGGTCAGGGGAAATGAAGAAAATGAGATAAAATGTGGAGTATACGAAATATATATTAAAAAAAGAGCTGGAATGGACATAAAATACGGCCAGAAAATACTGGACATATATATATATAAGGTCCAAAATATTGGCCGTATATATATATACACGGTCCGTATATATGGACCGTATTTCCCAACAAAATTTTTACCCTCTCTACCAAGAGAAGTACGTCCAATATATGGTCCGTATTTCCAATATATGGTCTGTAATTCCACTTCCCAAAACATAACTTCGACGAAACGTATTCTCTTTGATTCGTTCATCCGCTAATCCTTCCAACACATGCCAAACATGAACTTAAACCTTCATATCTATCCTTACAAAACCTCAATGATAATTTTGCTCCCAAAATCTATAACCACCTACTCACGAAGATGCTTAACATACAAAAGTATGGGGCGTAACACTTAGGTTGTTAATATTAAACAAAAATTAGGAAAAACGACATCTCTCGACCCTTTTTTTTAAAATTAAAAAATATTTTTAAAAATTTGACCTCCGAAGGTCAGTTTAAAATAAAATAAAAAATTGCAAAATACCGACCTGCGAAAAATGAACTTGAAGAGTATAAATAAAAATCAAAGTCTTAAACCTACAAGCATGAATAGTCTAGTGGTAGAAATGTATCCTATCACGGTAAAGACGGAGGGTTCGATTCCTGAAGTATTTTATAGCTCGGTGTTTTCAAAAAATAAATTAAAAATATAACCTCCGGAGGTCAGTATTAATTCCTTCTTTTAAAAAAAGACAGCGACCTCACTGACCCTCAGAGGTCTTTTTTTACCGACCAGGACAATACTGACCTCCGATTTGAGGTCGGCTTTTTATTCAACTTTTGCTTCTTCTTTTTTTTTTTTTGTAGTATCCCTTTGATTGCAAGCTAGAATATTTTATCAATTTTTTTAATTATTTCTCTAAGTTTATTTTATTAAAAACCAACAATTGATATCAAGAGCTATCATCTCAAGGGACCTGATTGAGTGAATATTTTAAAGTGAGACGGAGAATGAAATGAGTTTTTCCTAATTGGCTCCTCCATTCTTTGATGGTGAATATTACCAAATACGGGTCATGAGAATGGAGACTTACTTGGAGGCTTGAAATATTTGGTTGACCATGGAAGAGGATTGTGATGTTCTTCCTCTGCCCAATAATCCCACCGTGGCCCAAATCAAAAGTCAAAAGGAAGAAAAATTTGAAAACCAAAGGTAAAAGCAACTTTGTTTGCTGGTGTATCTACATTAATTTTCATGAGAGTTATGACTCTCAAATCAGCAAACAAAATTTGAGATCAGAATATGAGACATGAAGGTCTTGAATTTAATAAGGGAAATCGAGTTGCAGAAATGAAGGAATCTGAGACCGTCAAAGAGTACTCAAATCGGTTGCTTGGCATTGTTATCGAGATAAGATTGCTTTGTACTATATTTAAAGATTCAAGAATTGCTAAAAAGAATACTTGTTACAGTGCATGAAAGATATGAAATATTCATAACTGCCTTGAAAAACACAAAAGATTTGTCCAAGATTATCTTGATAGAATTGCTAAATTCATTGCAGGTGCATGAGCAAAGGAATCTTGATTATGTGGCAAGATGATATGGTTGAAGGAGCCTTGACAGCCAGAAGACTCAAAGCAAAGGTAATGATTCAAAGAAAAATTATCCACCTTATCATCATTGTGGCTAAAAAGGTCATCCACCATTTAAATATTGGAGGATGCCAGATGCACAGTGCAAGATCTGCAATCAGATTAGTTGTCACAACCCAAATCACGGTCATGATGGCACCTAAACTTTCCCACCAGTAGGCAAACCACCCCAATTGCTTAGAGAATATTTTTCAAGTAAGAGAAAGAAAAACTTAATAACAAGATTATCTTTAAGTCTCAATTATATAAATACTAGAAGGCCAATAGTACAAATCCCCAAAATCTTATTTAAGTCGTACAATAACACTAACAAAGTTTGAACTACAAGTCCCGTGGGATGAAATAACTGTCTGTAGAAATCAAGTACAAAAGGTAAATAGGAAGAGAGTCCCAGGGGCCACGAGGGGACATGTAGCTCACCGTGAAAGTCTCAAATCATAGCCTCGCAATCAGCCACGAAGTCTCAAACCGGAACCCGAATATGTATCTACACAAAAGTGCAACAAGTGTAGTATGAGTACAATACTAGTACCCCTAAGCATGATAGGCCGACAATGAGGAAACATGCATAAAGAATATATAAAATTTGATGGACCATATAAGATGAATAAGAGTTGTTTAGATCACATTACCACCCCTTTTCCCTGTTAAATGGGGTTTACAGGCTTAAATCTTCATCCTTAAATTCACTTAAAGCACCATTTGACTTTGATTAATGACAAGTTCACATATTACCAATCACGGGCCTAAGTCAAGTCTTTTCATCAATTCATATGAATATATCATTGATAGTTCCAAGTGCATCCGTATTTTGATGATTGTCAAACTATTTTAGAACCAGATAGAGACCTAATCTGTGATCTGATCTCTGTGCACCCTACACGGTTAGGAAAGACAGTTGTAAAGTCGAGTTACTCACTACACAAGTACATCAGTTGAGGTGGGCCATGCTTTAGGTCAAAATGAATGAGTGGTCTCTATCCATCCCACATGCTCCCACTATATATATAACATGATAGAACATATTGAGTAGACTTGAAAACCTAATCTAAAATCGTGGAAAGCTGTGGACATAAGTTCTCAAGATCTCTCAAGAACAAGATCACCAACGAGTTGAATAACTTGATCCAGATACAAGATTTAGTCTATGTTCTTTAGGTTGTTGTAAATCTTTGTTCATTTATGCTTAAATTTTAAACCTACTCTTCTGTGTTAAGAAGCTATTTGTAAGTGGTAGCTAAAAGTCTCAAAGTGTACTTGCTGAGAGTGTGGTTCCACAAGCTTTTGAGTGGTACACTAGGCTAGAGTTAGTCTAAGTGTATTAATGGTCCTTGGCTAGAGTTAGTCAAGTGGAGGTTCTTACAATCGGAGTATTGCAAGGGTGGAGGGACTACGGGGTTAGTTCCTATGTTACATAAGCGTTATTATAAGGGAGAGGGATTATGGGAGTTAGCTCCTAGCCTACGATAGAGTTGTAACATGAAGTTGCTCATGTAGTAGAGTTGAAATCCCACTGGGGTAGGTCGCGATTTTTAATCCCTTGAGCAAGGAGTTTTCTACGGTAAAATCTTGTGTTGACTCTCTTACTGCACTGCATAAAGGAACTGGTACACAACCAGGTCCCTCCATACATTGTTTAGTGGACGTACGGCCTGCAACAATTGGTATCAGAGAGGGTTCTTTCTAAAAGGGTAACACTTAGAAAGGATCTTCATTATGGCTAGATCACTAAACCAAATGAAGGGAGAGTTCTCCAAGATTCAGTGCAGAACACTATCATTGGTGGAAGGTTAGAATGGAAACTTTCATCACTAATAAAGATCCAGAACTGTGGAGCATTATTTGTGATGGTTCTTGTGCTTTTGCTCACCAAAGCCACCCTCTGTGATAAGACCCAAGAGCTAAGCACATCCTTCTTCGAAGCCTTTGATCAAAAGAACACAATTTGGTTTCTTCCTATAAAACAGCAAAGGAAATATGGGAAGCTCTTAAAAGTACATGTGTTGGAATAAACAAAATGAGCACAAAGCTTGGGTCTCTTAAGATGAAGGATGGTGAGACCACTCAAGATCCAGAAAGAAGAAATAGTCTTGATAATGAGAGCAAAAGTGATTCAAGCAATGATGACTTAGAAATTGCATATCTAACTCACAGATTTCAAAGAATCATTCGGAAAAATGCTGAAACTTTGAAGAGAAGGAGTAACAACAAAAATCTCAATGATAACTCTAATGCGACAACTACAGGAGGTCAGACATATGTAAAAAGGGTTACGGAGAGAAGGGCGGAGAAACTGATGAAAGAGGCCCTAACTGCATGGAGAGATTCAATGGGTTAATCCGAAAATGAAGTTGACTCAAGTAATACACCTAAGGGTGGAGTCAATCATCAAGCCTCAATGAGTAACTTGAATATCTACCTCCTTAAAGAATTTAGGACCTATGATAAAGCTAACAAAAAGGAGGCAGGTCCTCTTAAAAATCAGGCAGCACTGGAAGGTCACTCTCACAAAATGTTGATCTCAGTGGTAAAAGGATTAATAAGTGAGCCTCATGGACTCTCTAAAGAACAGAAGGAGCTAACTGAGAAGCTTGATAGTGCCGAACAAGAGAGTTATGATATGGTCGTCAGCATCGTAGATCTACAAGAACAAGTGGAAGAAGTTACCAAGGAAAATTGTTTACTAAACAGCTAGATCAAAGAGCTGAAGAATACGATCTATGGAAGGAAGGATACAACAAAAGAAGATCAGGTGGGGCATAAAGGTAGACAAGAATGTGAAACCCAAAAGATCAGCACTCTCAATCATCATCAAAATGAAGATGCTGCCAAACAAAGGTCAAGAGAGGAGCCACTTGGTCTGTATTAGAAAAAGAAAGACGTACCTGGTTTAGAAGGAGGAAGCTCAAGCTTTACTGGTCATCAACCTAAGGGACCCGATCTGATAAGGTTCCCAAGCGGAGCCATTAGTTCAGTTTGGAGACCTGGGCGAGGAAAAGATAATCAAAAGGTAGTATTTGAATTGTTGTTGCTCAAAATCCTTTTGAAAAACTTGAAGAATGTCATCTCACTCAAGGAACTCTGAGGGGAATGTGCACTTTTGAAAAACACTCTCCTGTTATATTGAATTTGCCTGCTGCTGAAGAAAATGCTACAAGGTTCAGAAAACTCACGGTGAAGTTACTTCTTCATGGATGCTTAGTGGAGCAAAAACTTTGGTGATCCCTCCTCTTCTCACAAAGTCTTTCCCTTATCGATCATGTCTATCAAACGAATCTGCCTCTCAAGCTGTCCCAGACATGAATAGTTCTTCCTCACTCTTTGAGAATGCATCCCCGTTGGAACCACAGTCACCAAAATCCTCTACACCAAAATGACCAAACTCATGAAAAATCCGTATAACAATCCCTAAATCCCGTTTCATTTGGTAAACTAGATTATGACGAAGAGCGGTCAAAACACTCTCTACTTCCAAATTCCTCTAAACCATTGAGATAATCAATGCAAAGGATGATAGAGCAGAGGTATCTAGCAAAATAAGGGATTTTGAATGTGTAACTACTAAGGTCCAAAGTTCTGTTGCTGAAAAGTCGAGTTGTGAGGGCATGGGTGACTTTAAAAGTACCAGTACTATTGAGGAAAATGAAGTTGCAGCGAAAATTTCAGGTAACCCCATCTCCTTCAGCTAGGATAAAGACGTAGAGGACTCTGTCTTAAATAAAGATGATAACTTGGCAAAGTGAAGTGGAAATTGTGGCTGGGTGTGTTGATGCCCTGCAGGCTGCGAGGGATGATGAAAAGGTTAAGGGGAAAGGAAGTAAAATAAGAAATGTGCAAGTGGGACCTGCTCTCTAAACTCTAGGAGTGTTTGAATCATTCATTCGTCAGACCACTCCTACCTCAATTAAAATTTCAGACCCCTCTAGGGTATTAAAAGATAGTATCCCTGTGGCTATGCTCTTAAAAGAACTTTTCTATAAGAAGGCAAGTGAGTCTAACAACTCCATTCTTGAAATAGATTCTGATAAGGAGAAGAGCATGGGTTGACCTCCTAAAAGGTAAAGGAAGAAAAGCAAGCGAGCAACCCTGTTCCTCTAAGAAGAAGAGCAAGATACAGGACTTGAATGATGAAAAACAAGTCTCTCTGAGGAATCAAAGGTGTTGATTGGCAGAATATTTAACTCAAACATATCTGAAAAACATGGCATGAAAAAGCCTCTGGAGATTGTCGAATTTCAGCAGTGGAAACAAGGAAGCAGATGATCACTCTAAGGATCTTGGAAGAATACGAAAGGGGAACAAGTGAGTAGATGATCACTCTAGGGATCTTTGAAGAATGCGAAGGCATATCCAAAAAGGAAGGTATGGGGAGCCGCTATGTTATCTAGGACCTTATCAAAACACAGCAGCAAGCGACCACTGAAATCAGCAGGCTTGAAACTGAAAATAATAATCTGAGAGCTGAATTGGTTGGACAGACACACGAACCTAGTCCTAGCAGTGAACTTGTCCGTGCAAATGCTGAGCTCCAAGCTAAAAATGCTCGCTTAAAGGAGAAGGAGGATGAAATTTGTGATCAATTGATCGAGAATCAACGAGCTGCTAGTACACAAAGCTCGTGCTCCCTAGCTCTTCTCCATGTTATGTCCTCCATATTTCAGTCTTTTGAGCCCTGAAGTCCCCTCTGGCTACCTCCAGTCCTCTCTGCATCTGACATGATGTTTTAGCTTTTTAATTATCATGTTTGTATTATCTGAACTACTGCTTTGTATAACTACTTCATCTTGCCATTACGCATATCTGTGTTTGTTATCTTTCTGATGATGTCAATAGGGGGAAGACAATGTTGAATTAAAGGGAATGCTGAACTCAGGGGGAACATTGTATGCTGAACTCAGGGGAACATCCTATGAGTTTGTCATCATCAAAAAAGGATAAATTGATAGTTCCAAGTGCATTCGCGTTTTGATGATTGTCAAACTATTTCAAAACCAAATAGAGACTTGGTTTGTGATCTGCTCTCTGTGCATCCTGCATGGTAAGGAGAGACAGCTGTAAAGTCGAGCTAGTCACTGCACAAGTACAACAGT
Source organism: Lycium ferocissimum (assembly GCF_029784015.1). Classification (NCBI taxonomy): domain Eukaryota; kingdom Viridiplantae; phylum Streptophyta; class Magnoliopsida; order Solanales; family Solanaceae; genus Lycium; species Lycium ferocissimum. The sequence continues at coordinate 58,065,811 of NC_081346.1, read as the reverse complement.
TGAGTTGGCCCATGCTTTAGGTCAAAATGAATGAGTGGCCTCTATCCAAACCATATGCTTCCGCTATATATACAACATGATGGCAACATATTGAATAGAATTGAAAACCGAATCTAAAATAGTGCAAAGCTGTCGACATAAGTTCTCAAGATCTCTTAAGAACAAAGTCACCTACAAATTGAAGAACCTGATCCAGATACAAGATTTACTCTATATACCCTGATCCAGATACAAGATTTATTCTATGTTCTTTAGGATGTTGTAAATCTTTGTTCATTTGTGCTTAAATTGTAAACCTACTCTTCTGTGTTAAGAAGCTGTTTGTAAGTGGTATCTAAAAGTCTCAAAGTGTACTTGCTGGAAGTGTGGTTTTGCAAGCTTTTGAGTGGTACACTAGGCTAGAGGTAGTCTAGATGTATCATGTGGAGATGCTTGCAATCGCAATAATGCAAGGGTGGAGGGACTACGGGGGGTTAGTTCCTAGGTTACATAAGCGTTATTGTAAGGGTGAGGGATTATGGAGGTTAATTCCTACCTTACGATAGAGTTGTAATCTGAATTTGCTTGTGTAGTGGAGTTGAAATCCTACTGGGTAGGTCGTGGATTTTAATCCCTTGAGCAAAGAGTTTTTCACGGTAAGATCTTGTGTTGACTCTTTTACTGCACTGCATAAGGGAACCGGTACACAGCCAGGTCCCTCCATACATTGTTTAGTGGATGCACGGCTTGCAACAATCATGAAACCAACACAATCAAATAGGAATGATAGGAATGCGAGTGCATGCAATGCAACTGGCAAGAACCAAACCTGGTATACACATGCTAAGGGCTTTGCCACAGATCCATGACCCATGGGGGACACGCGAGGTCCATATACTGCTCACTACCGTCTGGAATAATCCCTCGGAGGTTGAGCATAATCTCATACCATAACATATTTCCTTATATCAAACCATATCATAATACACTTCCACATATCAAACCATTCCTTAACAACCGGAATCGTTTCCCCTCAGGCTACGAAAGCATCATTCTTGCCTGTTTTCCAGCCTCATCGGACCATACAGTTGCTTAATTTAAGGATTCATCTCAAATGTATATAAGTATGAAGGAATGGAGCATGCATTTGTATCATAACCAACAATATCAAAGAGTACAGAAAGATAAACAATTCTTATGTCTTTTCATGGTAGTAAATCAGTTTCAAGAATGATCATTTTTTATAGTTTCATCAGGTATAGAAATATGAATATAAATTGGAACCACATTATCAGCAAGTTCAACTTTGGCTAACATAGCCCATACCCTCGAAAGCCGAGCACATGCCACGAACCCCTCAAGATATTGCCTTTCCTTTTCGATAAGCCTCAATTCGCTCCAACTCTATCATTAATGCGTTCTATGTAAGTACACGAGTCTAACAACACCCATAATGTCATATAAATAATCTGGATGTTGTAAGATTTTTTGGACCCGAATTCTGGAAATTCAACTTAAGTCTACCTTACCCATGGTTTAAATAAGCTAAACCCAGAAAATCACCTAATACTAACCATGGATTGACCTCTTCAAGAAAACTCAAATCTTAAGTTAGGGCTAAAACCCCCAAATTTCTAACCCAAAAGCATGAAATAAATTACTAATTAATGGAAGGAATCAAGTGGAAATGATGAAATAATGGTTTGAACTTCGCAGTTGTTTTCTACCAAAACCAAGCTCTAGAATTTGAGTTATATGAAAATGGGGTTTTGATTCGAAGTTGGGAATTAATAACTGTTTCAACCCTTTCCTTCTTCGTGAACGCGAGACAGGCTCACGAACGCAATGCTCAGTCTTGACCCGGCCCATCCCAAGATTCTTCTTTGCGAAAGCGAGCCCGAGCTCGAGAATGCGACCCCCCCTGGTCCCTCTTCCTCAAGAATGTGAGGCCTTCTTCGCGAATGTGAAGAAGGAAACCAGATTCAACTGAAACCAGAAAAATCTGGTTTCTCCAATTCCCGATCCAACACACGAAACTCACCCGGGATCCCCCAAACACAAACTAAATATGCATTTCTATCATAAAACCCGCTATAACGGTTCGCATTTTGCGGGCGGGTTAGCGCTCGAAAAGCTACTTCGAACTCATTGGTGCTCTTTCGGACTTTGTTTTAAAAGAGTCGCCACTTAATTTTTAGGAAATTAGGAAAATCAATTTTGAAGGGTTTATTCATACACCGTGAAAAATCCTTCTTAATCCAAAGTTCTAGGTAAGGGTTCTGATGATCCCCTATGGAAGGTGTTAGACACCCTAGTATTAAGGATCCGTACTATACGGTCGAGCTTCGAATTCCAATGTATGAGTATTTGCATGAACTGTTTATTTAGTGTTTATTCCCGCATTTATAACATCTATCATTTGCATATCAATTTGAAAAGAGTTGAATATATCCCCTTTACATATAGGGCATTTAGGTTTGGACTTGTAATGTCCGGATAAATAATTTCCTTTTATATATGTTATTTATAAAGAGTATGAAAATTGTTATCTTTTTAATAACAAGCGAATATAACTCCATTCATGCTATATGTTATTTATAAAGAGTATAAAAATTGTTATCTTTTTAATAACAAGCGAATATAACTCCATTCAGGCTTAACTCATATTTGGCTCGAGTCAACTTACAATACTTTTGGAATGTCTCCCTTAAAACTTTTATTATTACGGATACGTTTTGGCCATTTACAGTTTATAAAGGGGTTTTCATGAATTTCGATATATTGAATTACATTCTTTTGAAAATGAATTGGGCTTTTAGAGCAAAAATGAGTTTTCTTTTATAAAAGGACTTTGCAGTTTTTTCTGGGTAAGGCCCAGATCCAATTTCCTTATTTTAAAAGAATCTAGTTTTGAGGTTTATTCCATTTTTATTAACCGCCTATTTCTAAAAGTCATGGGGGCTCTAGCCCAAAATACTTTAACCGTCTGTTTCTAAAAGAAAAAAGTCATGTGGGCTCTGGCCCAAAATATTTTAACCGTCTGTTTCTAAAATGAAAAAGGCATGTGGGCTCTGGCACAAATACTACATTTTTTCCCAATTCAAACCCAGAAAAACGTGTCTACCTTGAAAGAAATTGTTCAACTTGTTTCCTCTCTTTTGTTTTGAGTGAAATATCATGCCATTTTGACCCCAAAAATCTCTTTGTTTAACTTATTGAAATCGTGCTTAATCCCTATTTAAGTTCAAAAATCAGTACGCATAATCCAGGTTTCAAAAAATTATTTTAAGGATCTAGAGTCAACTAAACAGAGTATGACCGTTTGCCTAAGATGCACCATAACCGATTCCAATAATAATGTGGTTTTTTTACAAGTATGAATACAATACAACATTTAAGGAAAGTTGGAATAGCATAAATGACGTAGAAGGATAGACTAGGGGTGTACCAAACCCGTAGTTGACCATTTTTACCCATGGTTGGGCCCTCATGTCATTTTCACACATGATTGGGCCTTCAATATATACTAGCTCCCCTTTCTTTTTCTCGGACTCAATAATTTCGAAAGAACTTTCCTATTGGGCCTTTGGCCCAATAGGGTAGCTGGACCTCGGCCCAAATGGCCATGCAATGAAGAAGGAACGAAACAAAGAGCCCGGTTAGTTTAGTATTTTACTGATCTTATCACATACATAGCTGTACACACATACATGCATATTATCCTATTTATTCACAAGTCCATGTAGTATGCATATTCACTTCCATACCTTTAGAATTTATTGGAGAAGACTTGGGTGGTGGGGAGGAAAAGTCATCGCCATCCGTATTCCTGATGCCGCATAAGTTCCAAGAGGTTTCATGAACTTCCGGCATGGCTGGTCACCAGGGGAAGGTTCGGACCAGCCCCCCCCCCCCCCCCCCAAATTGCTTTGTTCTCCCAACTAATACAGCCATGGAGGACACAGACTTACATATCCACATACAGGCTTGGAATAAATAGAACAAGTCTAATGCACAATAGTTATTGGATGGCCATAAACTAATAGGAACAGGTGAAGAGTATGAAGAGAAGAGATTAGTGGTCCAAGCAGATGTAATGCTCTAATAAACCAAGACCAAGACAACTGAATATGACTCAGATGGGGATGAAATAGCATATATGGACACAATGTGACCAAATTTAGGCTGAACCAAACAATCACAACATAGGTAGGTACATGGAGGTGGCATAGTTCAAAACAGTCTTGAATTAAGTAGACATGGTGCAGATGGAAGCTAGCTGCAAGCCTCCATATTCATGGGAGAGCCCAAGGCAATTCACATAATGGAAACCAACAAAAATACAGATGGAGACCTCATACACAACTGAGCAGGTTTATCTACACATCTGAACCAGAGCACTCATTTTATTTACAAAAGGGCATGAACAGGATCACATCATATAAGAACCTCTGGTAAATCCCATGGTTATAGGAAATGAGTTTTAGAAAGAGAAGAGAGTTCCCAGGTCCTGAAGAAAAGACAGTGCAGGGTGAGGTCACTACCCCCCACCCTTTCCTGATCTTTCCTTTCAGTAAAAGGGGAGCAAAGGCTCCACTGGTCACCCCCTCCAAGTCATATCTAAGCTCACCCTTTACTCCCCATGAACAAACTCCCCTTCTCCACCCTCCATCCTAAACCAAATGACACCACCAGGGGTCCTCCTAAAGGTTAGGTAGTTAATCCTCTATTTTAATGCAGCCCCCAAATATGTGACTCTTTATTTTATGGACTAAGTGATGTACAAACAAGCAAAGACAGAGAAACGGATATATGTACTTAAACTCCCAAGGGTCAAACAACTCTTCTCTTATGTCTAATTCTAGTTATGACTATGACACTACACAGATAGCTTATCCTAGAGGACTTTGACAAACTAGAACACAGATTTGCCTTCTTTTTTTTTTTTATCTCACCTTACCCTTTTATCTCTCAAAATTAGGGAACTATTCTCATGAAACAGTTAAGACAAGGCAGGGGTCCTAAATTTTAAGTGTACATCAAATGAATGACAAATTAGATCACACCTTCCCTTTGTGAGGATGACACATAATCATTCAAGGTCAGACAAAACTTCACAAACATAGATAGTCCCACCAGTTTAAGAGATCACATAGAGGGATCATTCATGATTAAGTATGTTAACACTTGGTGTTGGATCAGTTATTATAGTTCAAACAGGCTTATTCTACTTCTGATTAATGTCTAATATGCTGAGAGTGTTGGGGTTCTATAAACCTCAAAGTTCATTCAAGGAGTTAAGCACACAATGTGGGACAAACCAATTTTACCTCAAATTATCCTTTGTAAGCCTTCCTATGGCCCAGATTAACTCGAATCAACAATGAATGGTCAGATTTAAGTCTTGTTTGACTCGATCTGGTCCATTCTTGTTCAACCAATAAGGCTCAAGCAAGGTACAATAATAAAGCACACAAATCACAGATTTAACTTGAATAATAAAACAATAGAGCAAAGAGGTGATTTATTACCGTATTTGGGATTGTTTTCGCGAAATCAAGTAGGAACATTAATTGTTTCACCATAATAGACATGAAAAAGCTGCGATTTCTCTGTTAACTCTACATTTTTGCCATTTTTGGCGGAGAGAGAGGAGATAAGTGTCATGAACCAACCCGTTATGATCGGCACGCATCTAAATGCTAATAGGTGAACCAACATACAAGATCTCTATTCATTCAAGTCTGATTTTATATTAAGCAAGTCAATAAATATACTCAATCACGCATCAAATAAACTGGGTAAGTCATGCCATAAAATACTAGAAACAAGTGCAGAAGTCTAACTATTACAAATTCCCCAAAATTCGAAAGTCATCGTACAGGACTCTAAGCCAAAAACACGTCTAAGAACTGAAATATATCTAATAAATATCCTTAATGTCCATAATGAGAAAAGACATCATAAGTAGAAGATCTTCGGGCGGCCTGGCATGAGAAGGAGCTCACCCTAAAATAAATCAAGAAATATCCTCCACACTAGATGTGAGGATGAGTAGCGGTCTCTATATCAAAATCGCACTAAAAGAATGCAGCAAGTAGTATCAGTACAAACAGTATGCACTGGTAGAAATCATAGGCCGACTAAGATTAGTATCATGCATATCATATGAAATCACTAAAATAAACAAGCCAGTCAATCATACACGAATATCAATACATCAAATCAAGTCAACCACAGACGAACACAACAAATCACCGAATTGCCAAGAATCACAAACACATTAACTACACGGAGATAAAAGTACACTATACCCCCACTCGCTATACACACATGCTATCTGATGTCATAGCTCAGTAGTCATGACCTGCAGAGGACCCATGGTGTCCATGTACCACTCGTTCCGGAACACCCCTCGGACCCGAGCACAACCTACGCTCTGAAACGAACCTCGAACGCGGGATATAACAACAAACCTCTCGTTTTCGGAACTAACCTCGGACCACGAGCCCATAAACTAGGCCATATATGTGCCTTGTCATACCATTTACAGAATAGCGTTTCTTACCTTCTCAATATTCATATTCACCTCATCATTTCATGTCCCAATACCCTCGAGAAGACTATATTAACTTCTCGTCACAATACAACCACTGCAGATTAAATCACACAGGAATAATGGCACGAAGCCTACACAACATTCAATCACAACACGTAGCTCAACCATACAATATCATGTAATGAATACTAGACATGCTTTCTCCTAATGAAATCACAAACATACATTCGACTAACCAAAGTCCAAATCAAGTAAACTGTAACCTGCCTCAAAGTAGAGCTGGAACAATGCAAGTCACTCTGCTACAACCTTTCCTTTCCTCAAAGCCTCAGAAGGCTCAAAGCCTAGAAATAGGAAACCCAATGAGTTATAATACTCTATCACAAGTTCCAATGCAAGAATACCCTTCCCTTACCCCATTCCAAGGGTTGGATGATTTTCTAGGTGATAAACAACCTATTTAGACTCTTAGTAATCATAAATCATCAATTTATAACAACATTCATCAATATTCCCGTTACGAGCAGTTTTCTATGGCAAGACACCATTTTTATATAACCCTAGGTCTCCAATCACTTAGCTTATGTCTCTAAATGTTCAATTTACGATCTAGAACAACTACCCAACGCATTTAGATAATAACTAAGTGATAATAATCATAACCCAACAAGTTTAGAAGTTCCATTACTATTCTAGGATTTCTAATTCAATTCCACCATTAAAGACCCATGAGGATGATTATAATCATGATGGGGAAAGGAAAGATAGAATGGAAGCAATGAAACTTACCTCAAAAGATTGTCTTGCCCTAGCTTGGAATTTCTCTCTAAGTGTTTGTTAGGAAGTGTGTTGGGGTGTTATGAATGAGAAAATAAGACTAAGGCATTAAAAACCCGCATTCTGCTCCCGTCGATCTACGGCCGCGGCAAGCGGTCCCTCACTTTATCGACTGACCGCTATAGCGGTCAATTCACTTCTATTGCAGTACTGCCATAGCGGTGAACCTTTCGCCACGGCGGCCACCAAAGAAATGGTTGGCCGCTATCGAGGCACCGCTAGCAACGGTACCGCCGCAATCAAACCCACCGCCGTATCCATTTTGGGCAGAGGGTCGTTTTTCCCCCTACCACCCCACATGTCATCCAAGGCCTTAAAACACAAAACGAAACATGCATACATACAGAAGAACACCCGACGAACCCAACCACGGCCTCGAAATTTCCAATGGAGTCCTAAATTTTCATAACGGCTGGAAGGGTCGTTACAAGAAGAAAGGTGCGGCGCCTACGGTTTTAATAGAAAAGGGAAGAGAGAAAAGAGGGGTGAGGGGAAGGATCGTTTGTTACGAACAAAAATGAATAAGGGGTATTACCCCCCTTTTAAGCCATATGGGCTTGGATTTTGGGCCGGGTTTCAGTCCATCTTTGGACTGGATTTGGTCCAAGTCGTTAAAAAAAAAAACTGGCCCTTTTAATATATATAATGTATACATATATATGTATGCCTAATGTATACATGTATATGTATAGAGTAAAGTAGGTAACTTAATAAACGGGCAAAACTAAAATATTGATTATTGGTCATAATATTTCAATTATAAGCAAATTAGGACATAATTAATCTATTTAAATAATTTAAAAGTGGCCAACTGTGTAAATGGGCATAATTTTGCGAATATGGCCTTAATTGATTTCAATCTAACTGAATATTTCAATTATGGCCATATTTGGCCTAATTAGCAAATTTTAAAATTAAATTGCATTAATGACCTTAATTAATTTTGAGCCAATGAACTTGGTTATTTCAATTAAGGCCATTAAGAGGCTATTTTCTGCAAAAATGACCCCAATTTCCTTAAACCATGAGTTGGTTAAATTAATTGTGGCCATAAAAAAAATAATTAAACAATTAAAAATCAATTTGCAATAATGACCACCTAATTGATTAATTAGCCTAATTAAAACATTTATAGACAATTATAAATAATTTTAGCAAATTATGCAATTATTCAAATTAAAGATTAAGGGATTAAATGGTTAATTAATTAAATTACTCAAACTCCTTGAATTGAAGGGAATAAAGTATTTGCTAATTTTGATTTTTGACAATTTAAACGATCAAATAAATGATTATTATTTTTTAAACAAAATGTCCCTTTTCTTTGATTTACTCTGAAAAGTATCTCATAAATGTCATAAAAAGTACCAATTAATTTCTAAATAATTTTTGATGTCATAAAAATCTTTTTTACCAATTTAAAGGAGTAAAATATTGACTTGAACAATTTATAGAAATTATTTAAACCCTTTAAGGTGCATAGTTCATTTTATTTATCATTCAAGGACTCTGAGTAATTAAAATAAATTACGGGAGGTCAAAAATTAGGTGTCAACAACTGCCCCTTCGGTGTTCGGGGATGGCGGGACCATCCCTGAGCAACAAAATTTGACTAACCCTAATTTTTGACTGACCCGACTCATTCCACCCTTCATCTTCATGCAATTTTCACATACGTGGCCGGACCTTGGTTTCTGGGTTTTCTACATATCTCGGGTTATATGAGAATTCAGGCCACTTGTAGTTTGACTCAACTGAGGACTTTTAATTGATTTGGAAGGAAAGTCCTGAGATCCCTAGTTTGTGACTGGGGTTCCTCCGAATGGCTGTTAGAATGTGACTGACTCTCTGGTCTTGAGCCCACCTACATATCCTTAGTCTCTGGGAATTAGGTCATATGTAGTTCGACTCGCTGGAGAAGAGTATGTCCCTTATGCGGGAATACCTTCTGATTTCACGGTGTGTGTCCGACCAGTCGCAGTTTTTAGTAAATAAAATGAGGCAAATTATGTCTGATTCTGAGATTGGATGGCTTCCAAATCCTGGTCAGAGAGCTTGACTCTCATGGACACCCTATCTTAATCGGCTGTGTAAGAGAAGTTCCACGTTTGCTCCGCAATTTGTCTGGATCTGGTTCAGCAAGTCGGCTTCTTTCTGGCAGTTGTGTGCCTTTTTCCTAGATTTGACAATATGCAGATATTCTTCACGAATTTTTAGATGAATGGCCCTCTTGGTTTTTTGCATGAATGACCCTCTCGGTAATTTGAATGAATGGCCCTTTTGGCTTGTTTGAATGAATGGGCCTCTCGGCAATTTGATATGAATGACCAAATGTGAATGGCCCTTTTGGCTGTTTGAATGAATGACCCACTTGAAAATTTGATATTGGCCCTCTCAGCAGTTTGTATGAATGGCCCTCTCAGCAGTTTATATGAGGCCCTCTCGGCAGTTTGCATGAATGGCCCTCTCGGCAATTAAATAAATGAATGGCCCTCTTGGCATGCAGATGACATATATGGCTCTTGTGGTTGGATAATCTTTCATGGCCCTTGTGGTTGGATAATCTTTCATGGCCCTTGTGGTTGGATAATTTTTCTTTCGTCCATTGTATTAGCTGTTGACCCTTGTGGTCGGATATGCCCTTTTGTCCTTGTCATGACCCTTTTGGTCGTATATATCTTTATGCTCATTCATTGTGACCCTCTTGGTCTGATATATCCTTGTTATTCGCTCTTTGCGTGACCCTTTTGGTCAGATTTGTCTCTATTACCCCTTTTTTTTTCTGTGACCTTTCGATCCTTCTTCCCTTGGCCGTATTTGCCTTTCGCCTTCTCTATGAGTAAACTGGTTGGTGGCATACCGGCTGTCCTGTTAAAAAAGAAAATCCTGCATCCACAAAAAAAATTGTTAGTTTCCTAAGAAGCCGATTAGCGTCGTTGTACTCCTGTCTGGTGTCTCCTCTTAATGCTCCTTTGAACCCTCTTGGGCTCAGTATTTCGAAAGATGTTTCTGGGATGTAATTACGCTATTTTTTTTTTGAAAATTCGGAGTAAATTTTTTTATAAAATGCACGTTGCTTTTCGTTAAAATAAATGTTTGTTTCATTTTTATGTGTCATGAGGTGTGTTTTCTTCGAACGAGGTTTTTCGATTCTTCCGGAGGTATGATAGCTGACTTTCGCACCGGTAGAATTTTTGAGATCTTTCTCAAAAATTTTGCCCTAGTTTCAGGATTTGCGCTGAGTGACCCTTGCTTTGTCATGTTATGCAGGAATTTTTAAGGTTCTCTCAAAAATTCTGCCCCAGTGTATTGCTTTACTTTGTCTCTTTCCTCATTGACTGTTTCTGATAGGAATTTTTTAGGTTCCCTTAAAACTTTTGCCCCAGTGTAGGGTTGACGTTTAGCCATCTCTTGTGCCGATCCTTGTGTTCCGATCTATTTGTCTTCATCTCTGAGGTCTCCTAAGGGTTTCTCATGTTTTTCTTTTATGACGACTGAGCTCGAGAGCACCTACATATCCTGCCGTAGCAGGAATTAAGGTCGAACATTGTTCAAAAGAAGGTAATTGAGTTTTGGTTTATACTAACAATGCGATCGGGTTTGATATGGATTGCCTACGTATCCCACTGTGGAGAAGTTAGGTCATTGCGTAATTCATTACATAGATGATTTGTTTTTTTTTTCCTATTATATTACAAAATATGATTACAAGCAGAAGATATGATTACAAGGAAGTGATAATGCAATTACAAGCAAATAGAATCTTAAGCATAATATCTCTTTAGTGCGTCTGAATTGATAGCTTTGGGCCACTCTTATCCATCCATGTCGGCTAATACTACAGCCCCTCCTGAGAGTACTTTCCTGACTATGTATGGCCCTTGCCAGTTTGGCGTAAATTTTCCTTTGTATTCTTCTTGGTGGGGGAAGAATCGCTTGAGCACGAGTTGTCCGATCTGGAAGAGTCGGGCTCTGACCCGCTTGTTGAAAGCACGAGACATCCTTTGTCTGTACAGCTGTCCGTGGCATACCGCCACCATTCTCTTTTCATCTATCATGGCCAATTGTTCGTAGTGGTTTCTGACCCATTCTGCATCATTTAGTTCCGCCTCTTGGATGATCCTGAGTGAAGGGATTTCCACTTCTGCAGGTATGACCGCTTCTGTACCGTAGACAAAGAGGTATGGGGTTGCTTCAGTGGAAGTTCGGGTTGTCGTTATGTACCCCAACAAAGCATAAGGCTACTGCTCATGCCAATTCTTGTAGTTGTCGACAATTTTTCTCAAGATTCTTTGGATGTTCTTGTTGGCAGCCTCTACTGCTCCATTCATCTATGGTCGGTAAGCGGTAAAGTTTCTGTGGGTGACCTTGAATTGTTCACAAATGTCTTTCATCAGATGGTTGTTCAGATTGGCACCATTGTCTGTGATGATGGATTTCGGTACACCGAAATGACATATCAGATTGTTTTTGACGAAGTCAGCCACGACTTTCTTGGTCACTGATTTGTGTGAAGTTGCTTCTACCCATTTGGTGAAGTAGTCGATGGCGACTAAGATGAAACAATGTCCATTGGAAGCCGGAGGCTCGATAGGTCCTATGACGTCCATTCCCCATGCCACGAATGGCCAAGGCGAGCTCATTGCATGTAACTCTGTGGGGGGAACCTTGATCAGATCCCCGTGTATCTGACACTGATGGCACTTTTGAACGAATTTATAGGAGTCGTGCTCCATGGTCATCCAGTAATATCTTATCCTCAGGATCTTCTTAGCAAGGATGAATCCATTCATGTGGGGTCCGCATGTCCCCGCGCGCACTTCTTTTAACAATTTTGTAGCCTCTTCGGCGTCCACACACCTGAGTAACCCAAGGTCAGGGGTTCTTTTGTACAACACTTCCTTGTTCAAGAAGAACCCATTAGCCAACCTCCTGATGGTCTTCTTTTGATTTGCTAAACTTTCTAGGGGATACTCTTCTTTTTCCAGGTAGGCCTTGATGTCGGCATACCATGGTTGGCCATCTGGCTCGACCTCGACATGGGCGCAGTGAGCCTGTTCTTCTCTCAGTGTGATCTCTAGCGGATCGATGTGAGTACTCTCAGGGTGCTGGATCATAGATGCTATCATAGCCAGTGCGTCCGCAAACTCATTCTGAGCCCTTGGAGTATGCCTGAAGTTGATACTCTTGAATCTCCCGCACAATCTCTATACCAGATTCACATATGGGAGTATCTTATCATTTTTGGTTGCCCAATTTCCTTTCACTTGATTTATGAGCAAATCGGAGTCCCCGATTACCAACAGCTCTTGTGTGTTCATGTCCAACGCTATCCTAAGGCCGAGGATACACGCTTCATATTTCGCTATGTTATTGGTACATCTGAAGTTCAGCTTTGCGGCCATCGTATAGTGTTGTCCTGTTTCTGATATCAACACTGCCCCGATGCCTGATCCTTTGTAATTGAATACTCTATCGAAGAACAGTCTCCAGCCTGAGTATAGTTCTGCCACCTCTTCTTCCATCGCCATCACTTTCTCATCTGGGAAGAAAGTCCATAATAGTTCAAGTTCGTCATCGACGGGACTTTCTGCCAGCAGGTCAGCTAGGGCTTGTCCTTTCATTGCCTTTTGTGTTATGTATACGATGTTAAATTCGCTCAGTAGCATCTATCATTTAGCTAATTTTCCTACAGGCATCGGTTGTCAAAAAATGTATCTTAGTGGATCCATTGTGGATATGAGGTGAGTGGTGAACACCGATAGGTAGTGCCTCAGCTTTTGAGCAATCCAGGTCAAAGCACAACAGGTTATCTCCACGAGCGTATACCGTGCCTCGCAGGATGTGAACTTCTTGCTCAAATAGTATATATTATATTCTTTTTTTCCCTCTTCATCATGCTGGGCGAGCATGCACCCGAAAGCATTTTCTGATACCGACAGGTACAGTAACAGAGGACTCCTTTGTCTGGGCGGCACCAAGACGGGAGGATTGGAAAGGTATCTCTTGATTTTGTCAAAGGCCTCTTGGCATTCTTCCGTCCAATTTGTGGGAGCATCTTTCTTGAGCAATTTAAGGATTGGCTCCATAATCACAGTTGACTGGGCTATGAACCGCCCAATGTAGTTTAACCTTCCCAAGAAGCTCATGACTTCTTTCTTAGTCTTGGGAGGCGGTAACTCCTGAATTGCTTTAATTTTGGTAGGATCTAGTTCAATACCTCTACGGCTGACTATGAATCCTAGCAACTTACCATCAGACACTCCAAACGCGCTTTGCAGGGTTCAGCCTTAGATTGAATTTGCGAAGTCTATCAAAGAACTTGCGCAAGTGCACGGTGTGTTCTGAGCTTTCTTTTGATTTTATGATGACATCGTCCACAGAGACTTTGATTTCTCGATGCATCATATCATGGAACAAGGTAGTCATAGCCCTCATATATGTAGCACCGGCAATTTTGAGGCAGAACGGCATCACCCTATAATGGTAGACTCCCCAAGGGGTGATAAAGGTTGTTTTTTCTGCATCTTCTTCGCTCATGAGTATTTGATGGTACCCGGCGAAAAAATCCAAGAACGACTGCAGCTCGTGCTTGGCGCAGTTGCCTATTGAATATGGATGTTTGGGAAAGGAAAGTTGTCTTTCGGACTGGCCCAGATGAGATCTCGGTAGTCCATACAGATTCGAATCATTCCGTCCTTTTTGGGTACTGGCACTATGTTGGCCACCCAAGTGGGGTAAAATGTTACCTCCACTATCCCAGACTTGATCTATTTCTCTACTTCATCCTTTATCCTGATACTTATGTCTAGCTTAAATGTTCGCGTCTTTTGCTTGACTGGGGCAAAACCTTCCTTGATGGTTAATATGTGGGCCACTATTTCAGTGCTCAATCTTGACATATCTACGTATGACCAGGTGAAGACGTCCACATAGTCCTTCAAATCGAGCTATAAGCCCTTCTTTCTATGGAGCTCCCAAATGAGCACTGACTTGTGTCTTTTTGACATCCTCTTCGCCACCGAGGTTGATCACCTCCATTTCGTCCATATTCTGCTTCTTCTTATCTTCTAACTCTTCCAACTCTTCTACCAATCCCTCTGGCATCATTGTTTCTTCATCGTACTCCTTGTATTCCTGCTAACTATTTCCCTCGTTCGTTTCACAACACGTCATGACATTTTTGGGTGTTTTATTGTGGTTACTACTGAAAAGGCGAGGCAAAGTAAAGTTAGGTTTATTGTTGTTCGTTACACATGGTTAGTTAGAAAATCTTCTAAAATCTTCATTATTATTATCTGATAGAGGTAGCAGTTTTATATCGATCGAGGATTTTCATTAATTCAAGAGTAATTGATTACAAACTGTGGTCCTGGTTCAGAACAACGTTGGACCATTTCTATTTTTAAACATCACGAAGTAATTTTAGAAAAGGCGATCAGTCGGTCCTCAGCCGATATCACCGCTTTTAGCAAAAGATTTTAAAGAAAATCCATCTCTCTACCGAGGAGCCAAGAGGGGGGTAGATGTCCAATTTTTCAAGCGCTCTCCTGGCTTCAGACTGTGTATGGCGAGCATCTCCTGACTTTCTTCAATAATTGTGTAGCATCCTTCTTCTTGAAACAGCGACTCGAGACCCCTATCAGTTTCTTCTTCGTTCAGCATCGACATCTTTCTGGAAAATAACTTGTACAAACCCAGAATTGGATGAGGTAAATTCCTTATTCTGGGTTCTCTTTTAATAGCCTTTGTGAGCCCGTCTTCACTGGAAGCATACCCTAGACCGAAGTGGTAATTTTCTTTTGGGATTGGCACAGGCTCTGTTATCCCTTCGAGGTCCTTTCCTAGGCCCTTTCCTGTTTCAAAACCGCTTCTCAGCATGGTGGAGGCAATCATTTTGTAGACTGCTAGCATAGGTTTATCGAACTCTCTTTCAGCATAAGTGGCCCCAACGTATTCCACCACATGAAAGTTTGACATATGGGGACTTCCCTCGATCACAAGTATGATGTTGTAAGGATACTTTCTGATGTCTTTCTCAGCTGCAACTATAATCTCCCGTCCCTGCCATTCAAATTTTTTATGACTTGGTGTAGAGTTGATGGGATTGCACCGGCGGAGCGTATTCAGGACCTTCCCAAGAGCATGTTATAGTTGGCCGTGATTGCCATGACTTAGAATTCTGCTGTGAAAGAGGCAGGCCCAACTTGGATCTATAAATCTACTTCTCCCAGGAATCACTTTGGGATCCACCAAATTCTCTGACGTTCATCTCGCTCTCGCAAATTTTACTCATGTCATAGCCGAGCTGTGTTAATGTAGTGATAGGGCAGATATTGAGGCCCGATCCATTGTCCACAAGCACTCTCCCTATTGTCTTGCCATGGCATTCCACGGTGATGTTAAGAGCTCTGTTGTGGGAGGTTCTTTCTGCTGGCAACTCCTCTTTTAAGAAGCAGATTTTGTGTTCCCCGATGATGTGGGCTACTAACCCAGCCAAGTCTTCGTTGCTCGTACCAGCTGATACGTGTGCATCATCTAACACTCTCATGAGGACCTGCTTATGTGATGGGGAGCTGGCCAGTAATGATAACACCGATATTTGTGCCGGTGTCTTCTTCAAATGCTCAACGATGGAGTAGTCTTTTGGTTGCATGCGCCGCCAGAAATCTTCAGCTTCTCCTTCGGTTATTGCTCTCTTTTGGGTGTTTTCTTTCCTTGTAGCATTCTAAGCCAACTCTTCGGAAGTGTAACATTTTCCTGAGCGGGTTATGCCTTGAGCTATGGCTTCTTGTACAATGATTGACTCTTTTGGGGTAGGTATGTCATATGTGCAACCACGGGGCCGGGACCAAAGTCTTTATCGGGGGTCTATGCATTAAAACTTTGTTGTGTGAGTGCAAGGCCATTCCAGAGATTCGACAACCGGGGCCAAGTGCAAGCTTCCTAGTTGCTCTCTTGTGGCTCCCAATGCCGGATTAAAACTTTGAAATTGGTGCTTGAGATTTTTGCGCTCCTATTTCCTCCCGAATGTGTGAGGGAGGCTACCGTTTGTTCCGGCGATTCGGAGGGGACCTTGTGGGAGCCTTTAGGGGCCAATTCGAGAAGCTCGTTCACCGGCTTTCTCTCGAAAGGTGACCTCGTCCTGGTCAATCATCCGGAGGTGGTTGATATACTTGTGGTGGGTTATTTGGTAGCGTGGTGATTTAGGTTTGTCCATTTGGTTGGGAGTGGACACACGGACACTAGGCAAAGCTTTCCTTTTGTCGATCGCGTAATACACACATGTGTGTTGGATTATAGGCAGATTTTGTGCTTGAGATTTTTGTAGTCTTCTTTTGGGCTCGGGTCGAAACGTGGGATATGCTTTCCACGTCTTTTTTCTTCTTGCGCGAAATATAGGGCTTGTCAATGCCTTATCAAGATACCGACTATTTTCCCTGATAGACCATCTTCCATGGCCTCTCCCATTTTGACCAACTCGCTCCACCATGGACCATTCTATCGTAGAAATCAAAGCCCCGGGATCTAACGAACACGAAGACTAGCCTCTCCCTCACATATTGGTGCCGCACACGGCCGCCTCGAGGCAAACTCTCTATAGTTGTTGAATTCTCGTTCGACCTTTCGAGTAGCGGTCGGGTACCATTTCAACATTAAAGCGAAATCTCTCCATAAAGGATTCTGCCATGTCCTCCCATGTGAGCCATTGGCACATATCTTGAGTTGCGAACCACTCAGTAGCTTCTACAGTCAAACTACGACTGAATAGTCGCATAATAAGAGGTACATTTTTCTTCACTCCTACCATTTGGTCACAGTAGGATCGGAGGTGTGCCTTGGGATTCCTTGTCCCGTTAAACACTTCGAATTTTGGGATTTTGAACCTTCTGGTAAGTCCAAATACGGATGCATACACAGGTCATCATATCTTAGACATGTAGGTGGTTGATTTCTCCAAGATATCTTCTTTTCCATATCCCTCTTACACTTATCCTGTTCGGCCCTCCAGGCCTTCTCCATTTCTTCGTAATGATCTAGCTCTTTATGCCCTAAGGAGAATTCACTGATGTTGAGGAAGAACGATACTTGGTGGGCAATTGAGCCGGCGCGGTGGTTTGCCCACGGTGGGCCGGAGCATACACTTAGTTTGCCGATTGATGAAACCGAGGAACCCGGTAAGAAGTACCGAGTGAGTGGTCCTTGGGATTTAAGTGTATTTTATCGGTGGGAGCGCGATAGGACCAGCCGTGGTTTAGGCTTGGATTTGAAATGTGCGGGATAGTCCTTATATAGGAAAGTCATCGGCCATTAGGGAGCTTAGCGAAGGGAAGGGATTCCCTCCTTTCTATCGAGGCTTGTCCGCATGCCTTTTCAAGCCACCTTTCGAAGATACCCTCGCAATTTTGTGACGTTGCGTCGTGAATGGACTGACGTCGGTCAAGGCGGAAAACGAGACCTTCACGACAACAAGAGGGTGATTGGCAGCCTTAATGTATACACGATAAGATTTTTTAAGTCATCGGACTTGGCGAAACTAGGCTCGTCATGAAAGCGAAGTATAAGTTATGTTTGGGAAGGATTTCATGGGTATCGAACTAACGAATATTTAGTGAGGATTTGAGGACAAGTTATAATGTTTTTTAGATCGTTAAGGAAGTGTTGCACAAGTACCAAGAAGGTTCCATAACCGAGATCACGAAGCGACGAGAACGAAATCACAAATCGGGGGATTATACGGTCATATATACACGGCCGATACGGCCGTATATCCGTAGAACCTTCCACCGAGGGGTGGTCTTCGGAGGAAATATACTAATGTACGTTAAATTATACTCCGTATAGTGGACCGTATATTTCGTTCGAACTTAATTTTTTATATATGCACGGTTTCATCTTATTTTTCTCTACTTCACTTCTCCAACCTTCCTAAAACCTCTAAATCTCTCCATATCACATTAATACATATCCAAGAAAGGAAATCAAGGATCAAACACCAAAAGTTGGTAGAATTGGCGGTGTGAATGCTTGATAGAAGTTGAGAATCTCTTTGGTATTGAAGTGAAGTATTCTCATCCAAAGACCATCTCTACGTAAACAAGGTGAGTTTTACGATTAGTTCATGGTATTAATGATGTTGAGGGAGTATTATGTAAATGATAAGCATGAAGTTGTATTATAGTTATGGTTATGGGGGGAATTTAAATGAGTTTGGAAATTGAATAACATTTAACTTCGAGGGAATTTGCGTATTATAATATTATGGAGGTGTGTTGTTTGGGATTTTTGTTATATGAGGGAAAGTTGTCGAAACAAACGAAATCAAATTTTCGGGCCTTAGTTTAAGCTCAAGTATGCCTTCAACAATCTAACCATCGTACGAATCCCTTTGTATGTAGAATCGTAAGTCAAGGAAAGCTTTTAGTCGACGTCGTTAAGGAGATACTTGAGGTATGTAAGGCTATCCCCTTTTCCTCCCCAAGGCATGACCCCATATTTTGATTCCATGTCATTCTTCATATTTTACTCCTAGAAATGCCAGAAGTCTATAGTTTTGAAGGATCTTACGAAGACTTCTGAAAGATTTTCAAGCCTAAAATTCTAAATGATTTCATGACGGACTGAGTGGG
This sequence comes from Lycium ferocissimum, assembly GCF_029784015.1. Taxonomy (NCBI): domain Eukaryota; kingdom Viridiplantae; phylum Streptophyta; class Magnoliopsida; order Solanales; family Solanaceae; genus Lycium; species Lycium ferocissimum. Next base: position 58,046,806 of record NC_081346.1, on the reverse strand, counting down.
CTATAAAGCATATGGCCCCCGGGGGAGTGAGCTATATAACATTTGGGATATAAAGCATATGGAGTGAAGAATAACATATGGCCTGAATGGTATGGATCATCCAAGATGAGACCTAACTTTGATGATGATGTCATAATGTACTCGGAGGTTTACGACCTTAAGTCACTCCGAGAAAGCGCACTTTTATTTTGGCTCTCATGCATGCTACGTATATTATATATATATATATATATATATATATGTATGATATATATGTATATAAGGGACATGGGGAAAGATGAGGCTCTATAGACGCATAGCCAGATAAGCCGGCACATTATGATATCATCCCGGACGCAGATGCCGAATGAGTGGTCCGTTCCACGGCAATATATTGATATATGATGATATATTCGGGCTGTTCCGCAAGAATACATGATACGATATTTACGCGTATGCATGCATGGCTCCGCGATAGGAAGGACAAGCTTTATTTTATCTTCTTGTTCTCTTATTACTTTATGATACATGCCTTACATACTCGGCATAGTTCGTACTAACATCCTTTTCCTTTGGATGCTGATAGTGCCCACGGTGGGTATAGACGACCCGAAGTCAGGAGCCGAATCCGCTTGCACAGGAGCACTTCCAGCGAGGTGCCCTCTCTGATATATTCTTTTGTGTATATATTTGGATATGATGGGGTCTGCCCCATCTTCATGACCTCCTACTCGTATGTGGGTAACGAGGTTATGTGACTCTTGATGTATATTTTGCATAATATTCTTTGTGCTGCCACAGGTTTATATATATATAGATATGTGTTGTTTTATGGAGCATATATTCCAAGCCGATAGTAGTATGATGTATGGTGCTCGGTTTTCTTGGAAGACCGGCCCTCGGCGGTTAGTAATGTTGCGATCACATCTTCTTAAGATGATACTTCTGGTGGGTCTTAGGCATCTCCGTCACGGAAAGCGAGCTCATTTCCATTATCGGGTATACTAGTCATCTTTTCTTTTCCTTTATCTGAGAGGGATGCTAACGCGGCTTTGGATCTCGTGAAGTATGCCAGCTTTCAGTACTATGCTAATCGGCCTCATTCTATAGGATAAGAATAACTTAACGATAGACAAAGTTAGTTACTTGACATAAAATATAAAGGCAAGATATCACATATTGATATTTAAAGCACACATAGCACATAAAGTCATATATTAAAGCTTGAATACTTTTGGTCCTTTGTTCTAAAGGTTTGGATGTTTATGGTCTTTTGATATTTGGGTGGGTCTTGGTCCAATGGGCTTTATGGCTGACTTACTTTGGCAAACCCTTTCCTGTTACAGAATTTAAACAAATGGGTGGGGGTGGGGGGGGATTATAATTTATATTATATAGGGGCCGCATCTTACGTAGACTGCCTACGTATCCCACTAGCGGAAATTAGGCCCTATTGTAGTTCTTTTACAAAAGAAGGATATACACTTTTCCTAAATATTCTTTGGGCTAAACCTAGCTAAAGACATCCCCAGACAAGGCCTTACTAGGACTTCCCGCATATCCCTCCATAGAGACGTCAGGTCGGCGCGGTTCCTTAAAATATTTATGGGGGAGGGGCGTAACTTTTTATATGCAAAAAATTAGGACACCTAATATCTACCCAAAAATATAACTCCGCGAGTCGCTGTCCTTACGAACTCGCTCTCTCATTTCCTTTTCTTCTCGCATACTGTGGTGGGAGGATGACCAAGATCTCTCCTGTACTGATCTTGTGCTCGAGCTCGAGCTTGAACGCGTAACACTCTTCTATGTCATGCCCCATATCTCCAAATGATATATGCAAAACTTGTTCCCCAGTCCCTAATGGCTGCGGGCTCGTGGGTAGGTTCCACGGTCTAATCTTCTTAAAGTAGCCAAAGTTGAAAAATGCGGCGTACGATTCCTCGAAGACCGTGAAATCATATCACCAGATCTGAGTACCCGCGGTGACCTTTTTCCAGGGATAATAGGGTCATGGACTAGCAGAGTGTGCGGCCCCCATAAAGTCTTAATGATCCTATCATCGATCAAGCTACAAATTATCTTCCTTAACCCTAGACACTCATTCAGGGCATGACCCGCCTAGTTGCGGTGAAACGGGCACCTTTTGTATGCGTACACCAGCTCGTGCGGTGGCAACCTAGCCCTAGTGGTGCAAGACACTCCCGTGGCGACCATCCTTTCAAATACTTCCTTACAGGTGATGGGTCGTGGGACCACTCTGAATGGGGAGGAATGGGCTTTGAAGGCTATACCCCACCTTGCGGGTTCGGAAGGACCTGACCTCTCAAAATTCTCCTCGCCATACTAGAGGCCGTAGGTACCAGCATAGGTGAGGGTGCATAAAAGTCAGATCCCTCGTTGGTTGGGGCATAGTAGTCAGATTCATCATTCACATCATTCTCTTCTTCTTGAAACTCGAGAAACATCTCAAATGGTTCCTCTTCTCCCTCGACCTCTATGTCGACAGGCTCCAATTCTTCTCTCTCCATATCTTGTGGCTCTTCTTCTTCCTCCTCCGGTTCTTCCTCCTCAAAGTCTCTCGAGGCTTCTGTCGAGGCTCGACTCCGCGGGTCTGATTCCATCGCCCACGGTTCTGACCTAGCCCCTTGGTTTTCATTCACTCCTTACTAGGGCTTCCCGCATATCCCTCCATAGAGACGTCAGGTCGGCGAGGTTCCTTACAATATTTATAAGGGATGGGGTAACTTTTTATATGCAAAAAATAGGGACACCTAATATCTACCCAAAAATATAACTCCGCGAGTCGCTATTACTGCGAACTCGCTCTCTCATTTCCCTTCTTCTCAGTACTGTTGCGGGAGGATGACCAAGATCTCTCCTTTTATCGATCTTGTGTCGAGCTCGAGCTTCGAACGCGTAACATACTTTTCTATGTCATGCGCCCATATCTCCAAGATGATATAGCAAAACTTGTTCTCGTCGTGCCCTAATAGCGGGCTCGTGGGTAGGTTCCACGGGTCTGATCTTTCTTAAAGTAGCCAAAGTTGAAAAAATGCGGGCGTACGATTCCTCGAAGACCGTGAAATCATATCGCCATATCTAAGTACTAGTGGTAACCCCTTCTCCAGGGATAATAGGGTCATGGACTAGTAGGGTGTGTGGCCCCCATAAAATCCCAATGATCCGATCATCAATAAAGCCAAATTCTCTTCCTTAACCCTAGACACTCATCTGTGGTATGACCCGCCTGGTTGCGGTGAAACAGGAACCTTTTGTATGCGTACACCAGCTCGTGCGGTGGCAACCTAGCCCTAGTAGTGCAAGACACTCCCGTGGTGACCATCCTTTCAAATACTTCCTTACAGGTGATGGGTCGTGGGACCACTCTGAATGGGGAGGAATGGGCTTTGAAGGCTATACCCCCACCTCCGCGGGTTCGGGGACTCGACCTCTCAAAATTCTCTCGACGCCATACTGGGCCGTAGGTACCGGTAAAGATAAAGCAGGGTGCATAAAAGTCGCATCCCTTGTTGGTTGGGGCATAGTAGTCAGATTCATCATTCACATGATTCTCTTCTTCTTGAAACTCGAGAAACATCTCAAATGGTTCCTCTTCTCCCTCGAACTCTATATCGACATGCTCCAATTATTCTTTCTCCATATCCTGGGGCTCTTCTTCTTCCTCCTCCGGTTCTTCCTCCTCAATAGGTTCGGAGGCTTCTTGTTGAGGCTCTGACTCCTTTTGCGGGTCTGATTCCATCGCCCACGGTTCTGACCTAGCCCCTTGGTTTTCATTCACTCCTTTCAGAGTCCCTTCTCTAGGTGTCACAGGCCTCCTCTCCAAGGGTATGTAGTTTAACACCAATTCTCTTAGTTCTTCCAGGACATTCCCATAATATTTCTCTTGGGGTATGCCTTCTGGGGGGTTCCCAACCATTTCCAGCAATCTATCTACCTCCTTGATTTTCTTTCCTATTTCCTGGAGGTGTTTTTCCATTTGTAGCACCTTATCCCTCAGTGCCTCAGCTGTCTCTCCTAAAGTCCGCGTTTCTTGTTCTCCTTGATTCGCCATTGTAAATCAACCTTTAGTGGAAATAAATTCAGGTATGTTTTAAGCTTTATGGTTTTTCTTTGGGTATGTGGTTTAGATCATCGGATCAAATGTACTCAAGCTTTAATATATGATAACACACATAGCAAATAGGCATGTGAAGTACGTAGCAAGTATTCATGTAATTTGCAGATATTTATACTACTCGCGTTCCAAAGGCCTTTTTGAGTTAAGGCTCTCTTAATCACTTGAAACATGCAAGTGCCATTTTTGAAGATGAACCATTGCCCCGAAAAATCATCATTAGTAAATAAATAATAATAAAAATATCTTCCCCGAAGGGATTACAAAGATGATGAAGTCAACATGGGGCTTGATATAAAGCAATAAATCGCAAGGTTCTCCTCCGGTCGATGTCGAGGCTCGGCTTGTCTGGCCCTTCTTGACCCTCCGAAGGGTGGTCTGAATCCGCAGTCGTACTTGATACATCTCCATCCTGACTATCACCGGGTCTGTTTCTTCTAAAATCTGGGCCAAATGCTCATCTATGCTTTCCATGCATTCCTTCAAATGCTCTTCTTCTCGGGCATCGCGAGAAAGTGTGGGCCCTGGGATGGATGCACGTGCCAAGTGTCCCTGGAGCCAGTCATGATACCCTGGGTCACACCCTGCCTCAAACCTGTCTGGAGCTAAAGTATCTGGATCCCAACTCACACGACCATTCCATTCCCTGAGGATTACACCAGCGTTTTTGATTTTCTGTTCTGTGTGCTCAATGATGAACTACTCAGGATTTCCTACCTGAGGTATCACTTGCCTCCTACCAAATTGCCTTAGAACCCGAGATGGATAATAAGGATGGATTCCTCAAATCCCTACTAATGGCACAAAGGGGCAATTCTTGCCTCGAACCACCACAATTTCAGATATGAAGCCAGGAAACATCCACTGGATCCTATCTTCAGTCAACTCTGCAAAGAAACGGGCCCACGACCCTTTGGACATGTAACCAAGGTTCGGACAATAATTTGTAAGGCGGTCTATCCTGTTGCTGTTACTCAGATGCTAGACTCCTTCAGCCATATTGATGTGTTTGATAATCCACCATTGTAGTGACATGTTACATCCTTGGAAGTATAGGAAATGATTCCGGCATTTGTTTAAAGCTTGAAAAATATCCGCCAGGATGATAGGTGCCAAGTCAAAATACTTAGCTTCCTGATCCTTGGTTATGCCATAAAAGATAGCATGGGCCAGGTAGATCACCCGGGTGTCTACGGCCAGTGACTCATTCTTCGGTAACACCATAGTGCCCAGTAGGGCTATAGTAAACGCCAAAGGTCTGACAGTTTCCCATCCTTCTCTACTCTTGAACTCCCACTGATACAGAGATACCCGGTGACATCCCTTGTCACACCCCGACTTTACTAGGGTGTGATGGGCACCCGACCCCATATTCGGAGCCGAGCGAACCCTCGGACTCTTAGTACACACATGCTCTTGGAATCATAAGACAAAGTAAAGTAAAGTACATAGTAAAATTTTTCAAAATCTTTCGTCGTTTCTCAAGTAAACGCGGTTTGTAAATACGTAGGGTTCGAAGTAAAATAAACACATCAACCAGTGGAACTCCGTTTTAGGCCGACACACTAGACCCACGACTCGTCCGCAAAGTCTCTAATCGTAATCATGGACCATAGCACGTGTAAGTCGACTCGCAACTCTCCGGGGCGAGCGGAGCTTGCCAACATTGCCGGAACATCTTCTATAAGGACTTCTACTCGTCTCTGGGGGTACCCGCGCGGCATGAAACGCACGCGCTCACAAGAAGGGCGTCGATTTAATAGTGTACCGAGTATGTAAGGCATAGACGGTAACATAGAAAGAGATATGATCATGTGCAACAACAAAAGTATGAGAAGTAAAGACGTCACGCGGGAGAGAGTATCCGTACACATGGAATATATCGTAAAAAGTCAGATCCGCACATCGGGATCATATAATGTAAAGCTTGTAACTCCGAGCATATGAGTAATAATCGCATGGAAAACATAAAATATATCATAGGATAGCGTGAGTAACTTTTGTGCATCCGAGTGCCTCCGGGGCGGATGCCACGCATGCTTATTTGGTCATATCGGGTCATAGTGCCGCACGAGACGGCTCGCCCACATAGCGCCGAATACTCCCGGCTCGGCCATAAATCCCGCGTCCCGGCATCCCGCGTCCGGATGATAAGCGTCGACCGTGTGGCAATGAAACATAGTTTCCTTCCCGCTTCAAGTATTCAAGTATCCCATCCCCCAACCCATGTTCATATTTAGCACGCAAGAGAGCCCAAGGAAATCATGTACTTATCGGAGTGACGTAAGGTCGGAAAAAACCTCCGATCGCATTATGGGATAATCATGGTCGCTTTGTCTCACCCTTGAAGGAACGATAATCATAAGGCGAGACTATCAACATAGAACATATCATAGCATATCGACATCATCATTGTCATCATAGGATAATCATAGCCATCATAGGATCATAGTCATCATAGAATCATAGGCATCATAGAATCATAGTCGTCATAGAATCATAGTCGTCATAGAACCATAGCCATCATAGAATCATAGTCCCCATAGGATCATAGTCCCCATAGAATCATAGACATCATAGACATCATATATTCCTAGTCATCATAGGATTATAGTCGTTGTTTAAGTCATAAAAGGCTGCAATGTTGTAAAACTTAGTTTTTAAGGAAAATGTATATTTTGGGAAAACTCCCCGTAAACTTTTAGTAAAGAGAATCATATCTTGGGGTCGAGGGTTTAGTTAAAAACAACTTTTATTTAGTAGTCGGAAGGGTGTCCATAAGTGTTCTTAGCTATAGAACGGAAAATAAGCCTTCCAATAGAACAACGGGAGGGAATCCGGGAATAGTGGCCCCCTCGAGTCAAATGAGGCGGCGTACATAATTTACGTATAAAACGTTTCGTGACATGACTTATAAGGGTCTTAGGGCATACGGATCTTATTCATGCAAGTTCTAGGTGTCTAGATAGTTCTTTCGACTATTCATAGGCATTTAGTTCAATTCTGCCGAATGAATAGTAGCCAAATTCAAGCTCGGATTTTTAGGATTGAATGGTCCCCGAGACACGTATTCAAGCCTATTACATCTAAGACATGCCATAGAAAGAAAGTGAAGCTTACATACCTCTTTCCGCTCCTTCGCTATTCCAAATCCAAGTTGCGGAAATCCGCCGGCATCCACAATTTGGTCACATTTACCAAACCTTAGTTAAGGGCATTTATGAGTCAATTCTTTAAAGCAACACTTTGTCTCCGCGAAATTTCGACAAGATTTCCCTGTAAATACACCGTCCCGAGAATATGGCTCGGCCCAATTTAACAACAACAACCCGAGAATGGAACTCGGCCACAATATCAACAACAAAACCAACAATAGCATCTCCAAACATATTCAATTTAATTCAATAACATTTCATTCACCTTCAAATAAACTACGCCATTCAAACTCACATTATTGATCGTTCGTTCAATATTATTCCGAGGCCTTTCAAACACGATTTAAGAACACTCCAAACAATATATACAATTTTCAAAACAACCTAAACCATATGCTACTTCACCCGAATTCCTTCAACTACATTAGGACATCAATAACACATTTTTTTTTTCCAAACTCATAATCCATATCGACAATCCCGTACGTTTACAACATTACTTTCATAAACTCAAGAAAGAATATTAAAATTACATTACTTCCAAATCAGCCCCTATGCACGGCTCAACAACAATATGCATAACTTCATAAATTTCCATCCATTCCAACATATCATAACGCATACAAACCTCCCATGACAACACTAAAACACTAAGTAAAATCCATTCATTCCTTCTATACACATAATCTTCACTCACGACCACACACATACCAACATCCCACCTTTCATGATTTTCACCCATTTCCATGCATAATAACACATCCAAAACATTTATAAAACATGCAAAAGAGAATTGAACCATACCTTTCCATTCATTCTTGTTTCTCGGCTAGACAAGTTTTTGCGAGAACGATGATTTTCTTCTTCCAACAACCACTCCATGTCGACGAGGCCTTCTAATTAGTAGCATGGCATGAAGAAAATATTTTTTTCCAAGATCAAAATCGAGGGCAAGGTTCGTGCCCCCTCCATGGCCGAACTCCCCATTTTTTTCTTTCCCTTTCTTTCTCTTGATTTCTCTAGAACTTAGGATGAATTGTCTTACTCTTTCATGACTCACACACACATATATATATATATATATATATAAGGGTGGAACATGGCTGGTCATGTGCCACTTAATTCCCCTCCAATTTTTCTTCAATTCTCTCAACTTTTCTAGATTTTTCTATAAATTGCAAAAGATGAATGACTCCTTGACTTAGTCAACCTTTGCCCACATATGCATGTCTTGCAATATAAAATAACACATGGCCTCTCATTTTCCTTATTCCAAGTTTGCCCTTAAATTTCCATGACAATAATATTTGCGAAAAGCGACTTTGCGCATTCAAACAAAAACCGAAAAATGGCCTTGCCCTTAACTTTCCGCGATTGTCTTAGAATATTACGACGTACAAAATGCGGGATATAACATCCCCGAACCTCCGGTACAGATCCCTAAAGGCTACAGTGGGTCCTCGCACCCAGGGTGCCTCAGTTAAGGCGAGAAACTTCATGATTTGGCCGACTGTGGGCCTTTGTGGGAACAACAGGTTGTGATTTGGCTTGTGTCATTTCCTTAGACAGGTTCCATTGCTGTCTATGGCATCCCTAATCTCCTCCAGGGTCGGAGTCATTTCAATATCACCGAAACGGAACAACATTTCCTTGTCGTCCCAATGTCCAGCCAATACCTCTATTAGCTCCGGACGACCCTTCATCATCATGATAGAGGGTAGGTGACCTAGAGTGCAGCTAACTGTCCTTCGATGAGTATCACCCAACCATTCCCACCAAACTCTCAACAAATTCGGAGCCTCGGTAACTATGTCAAAACGGATTCGGCCTTCCATCTACAAAACAAAACACGGTTAAGATTCCCCATCCCCACAGGATCAACGGTTCATCACATAGGCACAAACATGCTTCCACATAACACATAAATGAGATGCGGCGCTCTTCGAGTCATAGACCGTCCGAACATAGGGTGGTCTCTCTTAATGAACTTTAGGTAGGTCTGAGATACCCAAAGCTCGTTTAGGTATGAATGCTCTAGTTCAGGTAAGGGTTCTGGTGATCCCCTAGGGAAGGTGTTAGGCACCCTAGTAATAAGGATCCGTACTATATGGTTGACCTTCGAATTCCAATGTATGAGTATTTGCATGAACTGTTTATTTAGTGTTTATTCCCGCATTTATAACATCTATCATTTGCATATCATTTTGAAAAGAGTTTAATATATCCCCTTTACATATAGGGTATTTAGGTTTGGACTTGTAATGTCCGGATAAATAATTTCCTTTTATATATAAGGAGAGTATATGTTATTTATAAAGAGTATAAATTTTTTTATGTTTTTAATAGCAAGCGAATATAACTCCATTCATGCTTAACTCATACTTGGCTCGGGTCAACTTACAATACTTTTAGGACATCTCCCTTTAAACTTTTATAATTACATATACGTTTTGGCCATTTACAGTTTATAAAGGGGTTTTCATGAATTTAGATATATTGAATTATGTTCTTTTGAAAATGAATTGGGCTTTTAGAGCAAAAATGATTTTTCATTTATAAAAGGAGTTTGCAGCTTTTTCTGGATAAGGCCCATGTCACGACCCATCTAGTGGGCCATGACGGGTACTCGGAGCTGACTACCAAGCACCGCTCATCATGCTATCTATCATACTCAACCTGGGCATACATCATGCTCAACACAAGGCTTATCATGAAATAATCTCCAAATATCTCCCAAAACATGTATATGTGCATAAGCTCACGAGGCTACAAAAAAAAATGAGGTACAAAATATACAATGAAGAGGTCACATAGCATCTACAAACCACACATAAGTATCTACGAGCCTCTAACTAGAGTACTAAAATCATAAGGACGGGACAGGACCCCACCATGCCCTAATATGTGCGCAAAAGAATATATCAAGAAGTGGCAACTCCGGAGTAGTGGAGTGCTCCTGCAAGTCTGCTGAAATAAGCTCCTAGGCGTCTGCGCCGTCTCCTTGTCTACCTGTGGGCATGAAAACAGCATCCATAAAAGAAAGGACGTCAGTACGAACAATGTACTGAGTATGTAAGGCATGCACATCAAACATAGTAAAGAAATGAGAGAACATAAAGTGAAGAGATAACCTGTAACTGATTGCCTCTTAAGGCAGAATCATGCATGCTAATAAGAGAAAACATCATATCATGTATACATGTATATAAACTGCCCGACCATATAGGTACGGTGTGATCATCATTAGCCCGCGTCCGGGGTAAACATCTCAAGCCGCCCACTAGTGGTGTCTGCCCATGCCATATAGACATGGTGTAATCATCATCATAGCTGCCCACTACGCCTGTCGTGGTGGTGACTGCCCGGCCATATAGGTGTGGTGTAATCATACGTATACATAATATAATGCATGCATAAAAGCTCAAGAAAAGCTATAATTCTATCGGAGTAACGTAAGGTCGGTAACCTCCGATTATGTTATAGAATAATCATAATCGTCATGTCTCACCTTAAAAGAATTAGTAACATGAGGTGAGACTAACAACAATGAACAATCATCAAGGAAAACATAGAATACGATCATAAACCTTATAAAAGCATCAATTCGTAAACTTTGGAATCTTTAGAATTAAAACATCAACCTCATCATTATCATAAAACACATCTCATCTCTATCTCATAAGGAGCTCTTAAGAACGTTTAGCCTTCATATTTTAGGATGTAAGAGGATCATGGGAATATAGAAAAGAAATCATAATATAGGAGTCATGCCTTTGAAAGAAGGGGACTAGCCTTACATACATCTCCTTAACGACTAAGCGTTCTCCTTCCAGCTCACAACTCTACATTCAAGAGAATTCGTACTAAATTAGATTATTAGAACCATGCTTAAAGCTAAGCTAAGACGACTTAAGAGCTAACGAAAATTGAGTAGCATTTCATTTGTTTCGACAACTTTCTCCATATAATATAACAACTCCCAAACATCAATAGCGACACTCATAATATCATAAACAATAGATTTCTCAAGTTAAATATTGTTCACTTCTCAAATTCACCTTCAAACCATCCATAACTATGAGCACAATGCAACACCATATCCGTTCTTCACATAATACTTCCTCAACACCACTAGCATCATTCATAACGATATTATACTCATCTCATACTAAGAATCATGACTCAAATTAATTTGCTATTCAAAATACCATTATTTCCATATTTGGGCTCCATATTCTACTTTCTTCTCTAATCCAAGTCTTTCAACCACTCAATACTTGTAATAACATGAAATAGATGTAAAACTCACCTTTGATTGTGTAGGAATGATCTTTGGATGAAGATACTCCACTTGAGAAAACCCGAACTTCAATTCCAAAGGGAACCTTGGCTTCCACAAACCCTAGTGATCTTCTATACACTTGATTCTCTTAGTTCTTGATGATAAATATTTGATATCTCTTGAATTTATGTTAATAAAGTGTATGGAATATTCTAGAGGTCTCATGGAGTGTGGAGAATGAATGAAATGAGAAATAAGAACTTGGGGTCCTCTTTATATAAAATTTAAAAGCTGCCCGTCGGGTGTTATACGGACACTTATACGATCCGTCTAAGTGACCGTATAATACTTCCAATGGAGGACACTTCTCTGGACAGGTTATACGGTCCCTTATACGGACCGTATAAGTGGCCGTACAACTCGCTTTTTCCGGAATTGTGCTCATCGATTCGTTTGACTTCCAATCCTCATGGAACCTTATTGGAACTTGTATAATACTTCATTAACCATCTAAGGAGCCTTATAGATTCTGCTCAAGACATTAAGAAATCAACATTAGCTCGATCGTTACAAAACCATTCCGGGCACAACTTATATTTCACTTCCTTCGACGAACTTCCTCCTCTTGCCTCAAATGTCATTGGAATCTTAATTAGAATAATTAGGTACCCCTTCTTACTTGTAGGGACATCACGTACAACTTAACTTGCATTAGTCTATTCACCGCACGACAACACGGAATGTTCAAGGTGTAACAACCCAGATCCATTTTCCTTGTTTTAAAAGAATCTAGTTTTGAGGTTTATTCCATTTTTATTAACCGCCTGTTTCTAAAAGTAATGTGGGCTCTGGCCCAAAATACTTTAACCGTCTGTTTCTAAAAGAAAAAATTCATGTGGGCTCTGGCCCAAAATATTTTAACCGTCTATTTCCAAAAAGAAAAAGTCATGTGGGCTCTGGCCCAATATACTTTATTTTTTTCCAATTCAAACCTAGAAAAACGTGTCTACCTTGAAGGAAATTGTTCAACTTGTTTCCTCTCTTTTGTTTTAAGTGAAATATCCTGCCATTTTGACCTCAAAAGTCTCTTTGTTTAACTTATTGAGAACGTGCTTAATCCGTATTTAGGTTCAAAAATCAGTACGCATAATCCAGGTTTCAAAAAATTATTTTAAGGATCTAGAGTCAAATAAACGGCGTGTGCACCGTTTGCCTAAGATGCCTAGTTCAAACCATAACCGATTCTAATAATAATGTGGTTTTTTACAAGTATGAATACAATACAACATTTAAGGAAAGTTGGAATAGCATAAATGACGTAGGAAAGATAGACTAAGGGTGTACCAAACCCCTAGTTGACCATTTTTATCCATGGTTAGTCCTTCATGTCATTTTCACCCATGACTGGGCCTTCAGTATATACTAGCTTCCCTTTCTTTTTCTCAGACTCAGTAATTTCAAAAGAACTTTCCTATTGGGCCTCTGGCCCAGTAGGGTGGCTGGACCTGGTCAAATGGCCATGCAATGAAGAAGGAAAGAAACAAAGACCCCGGTTAGTTTAATATTTTACTGATCTTATCACATACATAGCTGTACACACATACATACATATTATCCTATTTATTCACAAGTCCATGGAGTATGTATATGCACTTCCATACCTTTAGAATTTATTGGAGAAAACTTGGGTGGTGGGAAGGAAAAGTCATCGCCATCCGTATTCCTGATGCCGCACAAGCTCCAAGAGGTTTCACGAACCTCCGGCATGGCTGGTCACCAGGGGAAGTTTCGGACCAGCCCCCTCCCCCCCCCCCCCCCAAATTGCTTTGTTTTCCCAACCAATAAAGTTATGGAGGACACAAACTTATATATCCACATATAGGCTTGGAATAAATAGAACAAGTCTAATGCATTACAGTTATAGGATAGCCATAAACTAATAGGAACAGGTGAAGAGTATAAAGAGAAGAGATTAGTGGTCCAAGCAAATGTAATACTCTGATAAACCAAGACCAAGACAATTGAATATGACTTAGACAAGGATGAAATAGCATATATGGACACAATGTGACCAAATTTAGGCTGAATGAAACAATCACAACATAGACAGGTACATGGAGGTGGCATAGTTCAAAACAGTCTTGAATTAAGTAGACATGGTGCAGATGGAAGCTAGCTGCCAGCCTCCATATTCATGGGAGAGCCCAAGGCAATTCACTTAATGGCAACCAAAAAAAATACATATGGAGACCTCATACCCAACTGAGCAGGTTTATCTACACATCTGAGCCAGAGCACTCATTTTATTTATAAAAGGGCATGAGCAAGATCACATTATAGTGTAATAAAACCAATTAGGAATCTGGACAAGCATGGAAAAACTGAACAGAACCAGGCCTCTTTGAATCTAAATAGCTATTGCAGGACATAGTGGTATTCAGAAAAGAGAACAAACAACTAATGATGGCAGTAAGACAGGAGTATGTCAATCTAAGCATATTTAAGAGTGATTCCCACATTCTTTTGAATTGAGTTTTAACTTGAGTCAATTTATTGTTAGAGGGTTCATTAAGTCATTCTAATCCTCACAAAATCATTATATACTAGCCTAAATATCCAGCAGGTCATGTCATATTGTAGGCTCTATCTAGCCAAGTCACAGAGATTCCTATAAGGCAAACAGTCAAGTAATGGCCACTAAACACATGGACCAAGTGTTAAGGCCCAGGCCAGGACTCAAGGATTTCAAAAAAAAAGGACATGACAGGCAGATTTTCCTCTTGAGCCTTGAATCAGCTTGCTCTAAATAAGATCATGCAGGAATTTAATGACTTAGGCATAAATCCAGGTTAGTGACTTTGACTCACACTTTCTCTTTTTCTTTCTTTCAGACTTTGGGCATGAGACAATCACACATATTAACTAGGACTAGTGTCAACTTCATTTAAATGCACTCAGGATCTTTAGACAGGATTCAGACACATCTCATGTGGACAGGTGATCAAACAGACTTGGATTGATGGTGATCTTCTAAATACTTGATCTAATCTTCCTTTAAGACTTTTGGCATAACTGGACTCTATGATAGGATTGTAGAGTCAAATGTATTCATCTGGTAAAAACACCTCCATAGACTTATAGAGTATGCCATGGAATCTTTTATTTGGAGGAAGGCATTATGAACCAAGTTGGACTTGGTTCTTCCCAATCCTCTCTCTAAGATGCCTTTAAAAAGGCTCCTCTATTGTCAAGTGGCTCATAGCTTGCCCATGAACACTTATATCCCCACAAACATCATTATTGAATCAATTCCCAATGAAACACTTAACTAACATGGACTCAGATGAGTACTTTTAGTTATTTAGACTAGAATTCTAATTACAGTATGACTTTTAATCCCTTTTAGATACTGATAGAGTTCAAAACAGGTCTGCACATCTCACTTTAAGCCCGATTTGACACAATAGTACAAGACAAGGCCAGACACTACATATTTTTACCCTAGAGAGAGAGCCA
This sequence comes from Lycium ferocissimum, assembly GCF_029784015.1. Taxonomy (NCBI): domain Eukaryota; kingdom Viridiplantae; phylum Streptophyta; class Magnoliopsida; order Solanales; family Solanaceae; genus Lycium; species Lycium ferocissimum. The sequence continues at coordinate 58,031,736 of NC_081346.1, read as the reverse complement.
AACACCACCCTCAATATCATTCTTAATAATGATCACCACAAATATTATCATTTGAACCCTAACACTTAAAATGATGCAGACAATTTAGCAAAGAAAGATTTAGACAGCTTTCATACCAAGCTCCCCTTTTACACTTCTTGATCCTTTAAAACTAAGTGATTGGTTTTAGTGAGACACCAAGAGAACAAATGTCATATAAATGTCTTATGTTAGCCTACCTTAGACCTTAATTACATGCTTAAAGCCATTAAGGAACTCTGACATCATAGAGTCCTAGTTCAGACCAAATGAAGTGTCAAGAGACTTCTCCAGTTCACTTTATTGATTAATAAAAATCATTTAGACCCATTTTAGCAGTCAGAAATCATATTTATCACAAGGGGTACTGTCATGGATTAACCACATCATACTTATCTTTTATCTTAATTAATTAATACTCAACACCCCCCCCCCTTCCACCATGTTCATTATTAGGACCAGGAACCATTGCATATCATGATTTTACCATATCATTCAGTGTATCAATATTCTACAGGAATAAGGATCCAAACTCTCATTTATGCAACAATTTAGTGCCATCAGACATCAGGAACAGACAAACACATCTCATGGGTAGGTTGTCACACACAGACTTCATATGTTTTAAATAAAGGATACCTAATATATCACAACACAGTAATTCAAAAGAAAGAAAACACACAAACCAAATAGATGGATCTGTAGAGCATCCCCAAAATCTTAGAACAAAGTCATGGCACCTAACACTTAGGAATCTATATGAGTTTTCAGACAATTTCAAACATGTCAAGAAGATAGTTAATTGAGTAGTGTTCTCATGATGGGCCATACTAGTACTTGGGACTCAAAGGATTTCATTAATAATTCTTATTGTTCAGAATTAGTGTTTGGGAATCATATAAGAACGTCTGGTAAATCCCATGGTTATAGGAAATGAGATTTAGAAAGAGAAGAGAGTTCTCAGGTCCTGAAGAAAAGACAGTGCAAGGTGAGGTCACTACCCTCCCCCCCCCCCCCCACCTTTCCCCGATCTTTCCTTTTAGTAAAAGGGGGGAAAAGGCTCCACTGGTCATCACTTCCAGTTCATATCTAAGCTCACGCTTTACTCCTCATGAACAAACTCCCCTTCTCCACCCCCCATCCTAAATCAAGTGACACCACCAGGGGTCCTCCGAAAGGTTAGGTAGTTAATCCTCCGTTTTAGTGAAGCCCCCAACATATAACTCTTTATTTGATAGACTAAGTGATGTACACACAAACAAAGACAGAGAAACTGATATATGTAGTTAAACTCCCAAGGGTCAAACAGCTCTTCTCTTATGTCTAATTCCAGTTATAACCATAACACTACACAGATAGCTCATCCTAGAGGACTTTGACAAACTAGAACACAGATTTACCTTCTTCTTTTTTTTTCTTTTTTTTTTTTAATCTCACCTACCCTTTTATCTCTCGAAATTAGGGAACTATTCTCATGAAACAGTTAAGACAAGGCAGAGGTCCTAAATTTTAAGTGTACATCCAATGAATGACAAATTAGATCACACCTTCCCTTTGTGAGGATGACATATAATGATTCAAGGTCAGACAAAACTTCACAAACACACTTAGTCCCACCAGTTTAAGAGATCACATAGAGAGATCATTCATGATTAAGTATGTTAACACTTGGTGTTAGATCAGTTATTATAGTTCAAACAGGCTTATTCTACTTCTGATTAATGACTAATAAGCAATTTAGTTCAAGCATCTAATGACCTAACAAGATATTCATACTAAGACTGGACCAAACAACATATGACATTTATACCTCAGCTATTATATTTTCCCAAATGACAAATGACTCAGAATCTATTCTCAACATCACAACCAATTCTGAATCTTAATTCCTAGCAGTGTCTTTCTAAACTTGAGCTTACTTCAGCATTTTTCTCCCATTTTTACTCTTAATTCAGTCTAACTCAAGTAAACAATCCAGATAAAGAATGAATTATTACACTGGTGGTTCTAAGTAGAACTCCATTTAGACTTGGTTTGTAAAGTACTTCTTAGTGATCATGATCACATGTTCACTACACATAACCACATGTCACGACCCAGCCCCGTAGGCCGTGACTAGTGCCCGAGCTGGGCACTCGTACCCACCTATCGATTATAATCAGATTACAGCAAACATGATAAGAACTTGTACGTACAGAAGGGCACGACATCGCGCACACATATATACACATATATCATATATATACAGAACACATACACAACCGTACAGTGCTACCCACAACCCACACTTATGTCTACAGGCCTCTAACCGAATCAACGACAACCATATGACGGGACGGGCCCCGCCTTACCTCGAATAAATATATACATGTATAACAAAAGAGTCTCTGTACCAAAGTCCGGGCTCCGGATAAGGAGCTTCTCAAAATAGCCGAGTAGGGATCCCTGGGTCGCGGCTCACCTAAACGAGTGTCTGCACCTGCGCGGCATGAAACGCAGCCCCCGAAGAATAGGGGGTCGACGGAATATGTCGGGTATGTAAGGCAAGAAACACAAGAATCGAGTCATACGGAAATAAAGAGAGACAAAAAGTAAGATAAAGAATCTCATCTCATAAAGCTTACCTCGAACGTAAATCATGCTTATCAAAATCATTAATGTCCGAGTAGCATAAATAAAGAAATCATCATGAACATATGCGCACATAACATGCCTCGGCCCTCTAATGAGGGACGCGGTAAGTAAATCATCATATATATGTACATGTAACGTGCCCCGCCCTCTAGTGAGGGACGCGGTGAATGGAATCATCATATGCCATCCCCGGCCGCCTCCCCGTCATCACATCATCATCATCATATATATATATATATATATATATAACGTGCCCCGCCCTCTAGTGAGGGACGCGGTGAACAATGCGGTGGAATTGCACGAATACAATATTACTGGCCCGGACGCGGTGAAAGAAATATCACAGCCTCGCACGAGCAGAGTAGTGAGAAACCATATGCACATAAATCATTTCAAAGACTCGATGAAATAAATTAGGCGAACCATCATTTGAAAATCGGAACAGTAGTTATATCAAGTACCTTTCGGACATCTCTCGGACTTATCAAACCGGACTTAGAAATCATAATTACATATCGAAGTCATATGCGTAGCAATCCTCATTTAAAATGCATAAAAATCACAATCCTAAACTTATTAAGTAAGTAAGAAATCCGTACTCGGGAGTTAGGGTGAAAATAGTACTAAGTTTTTCTTAAAGGTCATTAAGGATAAGCATAGAAAAGCCGCGGGCCCCACGGACGGGTGCCAACCCCATCCGAGCCCGACTACGAAAGTTGGGGGAATGTTATGTCTCATGAAGTTACCTATTAGGTTTCGGGGCGATCCGAGCTTGTACGCAAAAGTTACGAGCGTTTGAAGTTCGGGACCTTTTAATAGCAAAATCCTTTATAAGACTTTTGAAATTCATTCATTTGAAAACATAAGAACCTTAGTTTTGGTTACATTAAGGAGTAAGTCTTTAAGAATGAATAAGGTACACATCTAAGCTCGGATCTTAAGAGCGGAATTACCCCGAGGCTCGGGTCATAGCCTAGTTAGCACTAAGACATGCCAAAGAAGAGAAAGTTACGCCTTACATACCTCGTCCACTCTCAAGCCAAGTCAAGCCTCAAGTCTCGGGCGCTCCAAGATCTACATAACGCCAACATACCAAACATTAACCATAAGAATTTAGGCATTCCATTCCAAACGAACATTAAATTCTACAAAAATTTCAAGCGACATTTCCCCCATAAATACAACACCCCGAGAATTCAACTCGCCAAATTCAACAACAACCAAACCAACAACCAAGCTACAATATCAATAATCAATTCAAAATACATTCTATCATTAACAGCTCTTCTACATAATCCAACAACATTCATTATTTCCATTCAACTACTTATATTCAAACTAACATCAACGTTTATCTATTCGATTACTAATCCAAAACCATTCAAACAATATTCAAGAATACTTCAAACAATTCACACAATATTTCCAACAATCCAACCAACACTCCAATCCACCCGAAAACCTCCCTGGACAAGAACAACACCAACATACTTCCTTCCTCCAAAACTCATAAACTACATCAACAATCTATATGTTAACAATGTCATTACCATAAATACAAAAATTACATAAGGGTTACATTGCCTTCCAAATTAGCCCACAACTATCACACTTCATCTTAATTCATTAAACTTTCATTATTAACATAGAATTCACACGACAACAACAACCATAACACTAAATAAAACTAATTCATTCTTGGCATACAAGACACCCATTTTCGGCCACAACATCAATACACCCCTTCCATGATTTCCATCCATTTCCACACATTACAACAATACAAAAACATGCTAAACTCAATTAATTCATCCCTCCTACATCACTACACACACACGGCCACACACACACACATATTCGGCCCAACACCATCATCCATATTTTCGTGATTTTTGTTCATTTCTACATACTACAACGTCCACAAACCATTCATAACATATAAAAGAGAAGATTAAAGCATACCTTCTTCTTCCAACTTCTTTCACTCAGCCCTTGTTCTTGCAAGAATAAGAGCTTTGCTTGTTCTAACAACTATCTCACGTTAAAGAGCACCCTTCAATTGGTAGGAAAACTAGAAGAAATTATTTTTTTGGAATCAATTTTTGGACTTCACTCTTCCATGGTCATGGCCGAATGGAGCATTTTTTGTCTCCAAGGTTCTTGAATTTTCTAAAGTGAAGGAGAAGGTGAATAAGATGACTACTTAGTCATCTTTTAATTGCACATTTTAGCCAACCATGTGGCCATGGCCCACATAAGGTGGCCGGCCACATGGCCCTTATTTCTTATTTCTTTTCTTTTCTTTTTTTTCCTTTGAATTTTCAACTTTCCAAAAATAGAATACTTACCAAAAATGGAATTTGACCCCAAATATTTCCTTAACATTTCCATGCCAATAAAATCATACACAACTCATGCCTTTAAAGCAAGCAAAAGTCTCTACTTCATATCTTGGAATAGTCTTGTCCTTAACTTGTCAAGGTTGACTTGGATTATCCCGACGTACGAAATACGGGATATAACACCACAGACCAATACAATTCATCAAGACATCAACTTAAGCTAGACATGTTCACTCTAGTAATTTTAACAATCCAACACTCCACTAAACAAGGAAGATTACATGAAAGTGATCACAAAAACTTCAGAACTAACATAGCCTAACTCAGTAATGCTCAACAGTCTAGAAAAGCAAGAGAGAATTAAAGAAAATAATATTAAGGCAGGTTAACTAAGCACAACAATATTCCTAAATTAGATATATCATCATCCAAACTTAAAGGTAAATACAAAAGGGCAATAATAAGATAAAATGTTACCTTTTTTATGCGCAGTCGTGTCAAGAGTTGAACTTGGAGTGTGCTTCCAAATCCCCGACTCAAACCACACAGAAAAGAAAGAAAACACAAATATTTCAGAACTAAAGAAGACTCAAACCCCAGAACAAGGCCAAATCTTTTTAAAATTTTACTGTGAGCCTAGGCTTTGAGTTTCAATGCTCAAATCAAGGCTCTGAGGTAATCAAGAACTTTTAAAACTTCCAAAAACCTCTAATTTATGAGAGTGTAGGGGTTCTATAAATAGAACCCCAAAGTTCATTCAAGGAGTTAAACACACGATGTGGGACAAACCAAATTTACCCAAAATTATCCTTCGTAAGCCTTCCTACGGCCCAGATTAACTCGAATCAACAACGAATGGTCAGATTTGAGTCTTGTTCGACTCGATCTGATCCATTCTTGTTCAACCAATGAGGCTCAAGCAAGGTACAACAATAAAGCACACAAATCACAGATTTAACTTGAATAATAAAAAAAAATAGAGCAAAGAGGCGATTTATTACCGTGTTTGGGATTGTTTTCGCGAAATCAAGTGGTAACATTAATTGTTTCACCATAATAGACATGAAAAAGCTGTGATTTCTCTATTAGCTCTGCATTTTTGCCATTTTTGGCTGAGTGAGAGGAGAGAAGAAAGGTGCGGCGCCTAGGGTTTTCATAGAAAAGGGAAGAGAGAGAAGGGGGTGAGGGCAAGGGTTGTTTGTTATGAACAAAAATGAATAAGGGGCATTACCCCCCTAAGCCGTCTGGGTTTGGATTTTGGGCTGTGTCTCGGCCATCATTTTAATCCGGATTCGGTCCAAGTCATCAAAAAAAAAAAAAAAAAAAAAAAAACTGCCCTTTCAATACATATAATGTATACATATATATGTATACATAATGTATACATGTATGTATATATATATATATATATATATATATATATATATATATATATATATATATAGAGAGAGAGAGAGAGAGAGAGAGTAAAGTAGGTAACTTAATAAACGGACAAAACTAAAATATTGATTATTGGTCATAATATTTCAATTATAAGCAAATTAGGACATAATTAACCTATTTAAATAATTTAAAAGTGGCCAACTGTGTAAATGGGCTCAATTTTGCCAATACGGCCTTAATTGATTTCAATCTAACTGATTATTTCAATTATGGCCATATTTGGCCTAATTAGCAAATTTTAAAATTAAATTGCATTAATGACCTTAATTAATGTTGAGCCAATGAACTTGGTTATTTCAATTAAGGCTATTAAGAGGCTATTTTCTGCAAAAATGACCCCAATTTCCCTAAACCATGAGTTTGTTAAATTAATTGTGGCCATAACAAAAATAATTAAACAATTAAAAATCAATTTGCAATAATGACCACCTAATTGATTAATTAGCCTAATTAAAACATTTATAGACAATTATAAATAATTTTAGCAAATTATGCAATTATACAAAATTAAAGATTAAGGGATGAAATGGTTAATTATTTAAATTACTCAAACTCCTTAAATTGAAGGGAATAAACTATTCGCTAATTTTGATTTTTGACAATTTAAACAATCACATAAATGATTATTATTTTTTAAACAAAATGTCCCTTTTCTTTGATTTACTCTGACAAGTATCTCATAAATGTCATAAAAAGTACCAATTAATTTCTAAATAATTTGATGTCGTAAAAATCATTTTACCAATTTAAAGGAGTAAAATATTGACTTGAACAATTTATAGAAATTATTTAAACCCTTTGAGGTGCATAGTTCATTTTATTTATCATCCAAGCGACTAAAGAATTAAAATAAATTACGGA